>NC_061111.1:123989676-124023793 GCF_002878395.1 Capsicum annuum
ATAATGTCAAAGTGAATGTCTTTAATACACTCTTCATTATTCATATTTACTCCAAAATTAAAAATATTAAAGATAAATGTCTTTTGTAGACTCTTTATTACCGACATTCACTGTAAAATTACATAAATTAAAGGTGAATGTCTTTAGTAGACTTTTTATTATTCCCCACTGTTGCTACAAAATTAAAATAAAAAATGAATCTGATAAACTCTTTATTACTCATATTTAGTGAAATAACTTCCTCAATCATTTGCTACACAACACTATTTTAGTTAGTGGTGTTCATGGTTCACTTTAGATTGATTTTTTATTACAATCATAATCAAATCGATTAAGCCAATTTTTAAAATTCTAAAATCAAATCAAATCAAATAAAAATTCATTGATTTGATTCTTGTTGGTTTGGTTTCATTTGATTTGATTTTTGATTTATGTCTAGCTAATGATAAATCGATAATAAAATAATGTGACATGAGACAACTATTTTAAATGAGCGTTAGGAATCAATAAATTTCTCTCTAATATCACAAAATTAATGTATATGAATCTTCTATTATTTTTCAACACTATTCTCAAGTTTTAACATGTTCACGTTGCATAACTATAGAGGTGTCACGACTCGATTTACCATTCATGATGGCACCTACTTTACATCACTAGTAGGTAAATTGAACCATAGCCCAGAGCTATACGCAATGGGCTAAATTAGTAGAAAAAGAGCATAAAAATCGCAAATTCACAAATAAAGACTTATAATAATAATAAGACAATAATGATAGTCTAAAAGGTAAATAAAACATCAATAATTATCCCACAACCTAGTAGTGTCGGTATAAGAGCCACTAGCAAAAACAAACGTAAGTATTGTAATAATCAATATACATAAGTCTCGAATGGTGAAAGATTAGACATAAATAGTAGAAGGAAAAAGGACAACTCCAACTCCGAGAGCTCACCCCATCTCCGAAATCAACTCAGCACAACCGCTATTTCAACGGCATTCAATGATACTCGAATCTGCACTAAAAAGATACAGAATTACAATATGAGTACCAAAACCATGAGTAATTAGTAGGCATCAATGATTAACAGAGTTAAATCATGATATAAATACAATAAAGATAAAAGATAAATAAGCTAAGTCAAGGTAAAAGGGCAAACGTAAAAATAAGCTCCAACAACGTAAATAAATAATCGGAATAAATATAATATGAATGAAATTAATACTACAAGACTGGCCTACATAAGCCAGTAAGTGCGACAAAGTAAATAACCCGATGCGGGACCCCCATAAACTCGAAGGGTGCAATCAAGGAAAGTAAATAACTAAAATTTCATAAATTTATCCAATATCACACCATAATCATGAATCCATCCATATTGTATCATACCAAAATTAACCTCTCAATGTCGTACTCGAACCGAAACTAATATAATCATTATTATTATCATCATTTGTTCATCAATATCATCATCAATTGTCAAAATTGAACCAAAATTCATCAATAAACCACTAGATTTTGTTAATTCTTGTCCCAAAAATTAGCACCAACTCTCAAGTACCAAACTAGAATAAATATCATGTGCCTAATATCCTCAAAACTCCAAAATAAGCATTTCAAAGAATATAACATGTTCATAAAAGTCTACAAGAGCTAACACAAATTTTGGCCTAAGGTGGGTCGGGGGGCCCAGTTTTAATTCCCAAAATATGTTCTAAGGTAAATTCTACCCTAGACTAGGGCTAAGGTATCTAATTTCACTTTTAGATATTAAATAAGCCACAATTAGCTCTAACATAGCAATTCTACCTAAATCATGAACTACTAAGTCAATTCCGCCTAAATTAGGTTTCCTTAATAGGCTAAACAATCCAAATAATGCTAATTATACCGATTATGCCTCCAATACCAAATTACCTATCATATCTAGCATAACATCATAAATATACTATGAATTAGATCAATCTGTGAGAAAGGTAAACCTAATATACTTGAATGCCAAGAAAGCTCAAAGAATTTACAAAACCATCAATTTCCCCTTTTGAGAAGCTTCCGCAAGATGCCATGCCATTAAAATCATAATCTACTCATTAAAATGAGAACAATGATACCCATACTACACTTTTGTGCTTCAGATTTAAAATCACGTAAAAATTTAATGTGGAACCTACATGCGGAATCATATTTTTGAAATTGACAACACGCCCCTCTATGCTCAAGAAACATTTATCCTCAAGAATGAGTGAATTTTGAGCTCTAATAGTGCTACAATCAATCCACCAATATTCTATGGATTTTGAAAACTTATGAGAAATTAACCATGGAATTGGTGAAAACTTACCACAAATTCGGAGAATAAACGTGTTATTCAAGCTTACAAACGCTCCAAAATCACCCACTAATGCTTCTCCCAAGTTTTCACACCTTCTAGGATTCTACTCTTTTAGAAATGGGTGAAAATGGGAGAAAATAGGCTAAGTGAAAATTTTATAAGTACCAGGTGTCGCTTAAGCGGTCATCGCTTAAACAGTCATCGCGTAAGAGACCTAGTATCGCTTTTCCGATATTGGCTAAGTCTATACATATTGCTTAACCGATGTTTGGCCACTTAAGAGACCATCGCTTAAGTGCCAAAGGAATCTCTTATGTGATACCCGCTTAGTAAGCTAGGTCGGTTAAGCAATCGGTTGGACGCTTAAGCAACCCAATGGGGGCTTAAGCAAATGCACCAGTACCAGTTGAAGACTTAGAGATTTTCAAGTCTCCACCGACCCCTCTGGATCCATTCAAAATCTCGTATACAAAAAATTATCCTACCCTATCAAATTTGATATTCCAGACACAAGGCACAGTCAAAATTTTCCTCCAAGGTCATTTTGATGAAAAGTGGGCCACACACCCAAGTGCTATTTTTCTTAACTTTTGATCAATAGCCTCAAATGAGTTTAGAAGCCTCGGGACATAAGCCTTGGGTCCACCTAGCCTAAAATGGGCGTTCCAGGGCTATTGAAACTGTCAGAATTGGTATATGAGGTCATTTAACCAATATTTTTATCTAGTAGCCAATTTCAATTAGCGAAGACTTTAAAATAGTAAATTAGTTCTAGAAACCAAATGAACTGTCTAATAACCCAACTGTCAGATTTAGCAAGTCATAAATGATTTGGAACAACTAAAGCAAAGCTTTGAAAGGAAAAAATGAGCAGAAAGGCATAAAATAACCTGGATGGTCATTAGAATATCCATTACTAAAAGAACTTTCGTCTTGTAAAAGTAAAGGATTAGGATGTACCTGAAGCCTCAAACATGTGGGGATATTGAGTCCACATCTTGCTGTCGATCTCCCAAGTAGCCTCTTTTACTAGGTGGTGCCACCACTGAAGCTTAACTACAGTAATCTCTCTAATGCGTAACCGCCTGACATCATTGGTTAATATGAGCATCGGCTCCTCCACGAACGTCAACCGCTCATCCAACTGAACTAAGACTATCTAAGCATATGAAATACATCGGGAATATACTGCCACAATATAGAAACATAAAAAACTAGATGAACAACAACAAAATTTGGGGATAAAGCTAACTCATAAGCCACATCACCAATTGTGAGAAAGATCTCAAAAGGTCCAATATATTTGGGGTTGAGATTGCCCTTCCTCCGAAACTTCATCATACCCTTCATGGGAAATACTTGAAGGAATACCCAGTCTCCAACACCAAATCTTAACGCACGAAGTCTACGATAGGTATAAGCCTTCCTCCAACTCTAAAATACCCTTAACCAATTCTGAATTACCCTGATTCTATCCAGCAACTCCTAAAGTAAGTCAGTACCATAGGGTCTAATCTCGATGGTCTCAAACATCCAATCGGAGAATAATATTGCAAGGCCTCGAAGGGTGCCATCAAAATACTCGATTGGTAGGTATTATTATACGTGAACTCTACCAAAGCTAAGTGTTGCTCTCACTGACCTCCAAAATCCTTGACACATGCTCGGAGCATATCCCCGAGAACCTGAATAGTCCGTTATGACTGCCCGTCGATTTAAGGATGGAAAGTTGTACTAAGATTCATTTAAGTACCCAACTCCTCCTGAAAAGCTCTCCAAAATCTCAAAGTGAACATCAAACTTTGGTCTGAAATGGTAGATATAGGCACACCGCACAAATGAACTATCTCATAAATATAGATATGGGTAACCTCTCAGCATTGAAGAATAGCTGAATAGGAATGAAATATGTCAACTTAGTCACTCATCCACAATGACCCAATTACAATCAGAACCACGGGAGGTGCGAAGCAAACCACAAATATACTCTATGGTAATATGCTCCCATTTACACTCGAGAATAGGCAACCTCTGAATCAAGCTACCAGACTCGGCCTTCACCTGCTAATAACATAGACAATAATGTACAAAGTTTGCCACATATTTCTTCATACCACTCCACTAATAATGTTACCTCAAATCTCTATATATCTTAGATATATCGAGGTGAATAGATTATCTGAAGCTGTGAGCCTCACACAAAATTGACTGAATCAAGTCTCAAACCCTCAGAACATAAATACAACTGTCAAATCTCAGAACACCTTAGAATCTATGGTAGCCCTCTTGGACTCACATCTCAATGGCTTATCAATAATGATACCAAGTCTCATATCCTCAAACTGATGATTCTGAATCTACTCAAATTGCATAAACATCGTCTCAACACTAGTAAGAATCCTCCTGAGGTCTAAAATAGCAAGTCGCATCATCAATTTGGCTAAGGACTAGACGTCCCGTACTAACGACCTTTAAGAAACTGACATAGAAGCCAAACTACCTATGCTCATCACCTTCTGACTCATGGCATTATCTACCATTCTCGCCTTGCCCAAATGATACAAAATAGATATGTCATCATCCTTAAGAAACTTCATTCATCTACATACCGAGAATTAAGCTTTCTCTGGGTCATAAGATGATGAAGACTACGATGATCTATGAAAATCTTAGTAGTTGGGTACTAAACATGCAGTTCATCAAATCCATATATACGACTGAGGTATTGGTCGACCTGAAAGATATCACCAGGAACTCAAAATAACCATATTAGGTCCTAAAGGCTGTCTTTGGGAATTCCTCAGCCCAAATCCCCAACTAATGGTAATCGAATCTAAATTCAATCTTAGAGAAAACTGTTGCTCCTTGAAGCTGATCAAACAAATCATCAATGCAAAGCATAGGATATCAGTTCTTCATCGTTACCTTATTAAGTTGTCTATAACAACTACACAAATGCATATAACCATCTTTCTTCTTTACAAATAATATAGGAGATCCCCAAGAAGTCACACTCAGTCTAATGAAACCCTTTCCAGAAGATCCTAAAGTTGAGCATTCAACTCCTTAAGCTCGATAGGAGCCATACGATAAGGTGCTATTGAAATAGCTCGAGTGCCTAGATCAAGATTTTAACACCTCAAGAGTACACCCTAGACTCCACACGGTGCTTACAGCCCCGAAGGACCACAATTAACCCATGAGCTGGGACTTGTTGCGAGCAATGAATAAAATAATGAAGACATGTGAAACTTTAACTGAAAATGCCATAAGGTTTTTAAAAACTAAAAATAATACTAAACCATAGTTTAAAACGTCTGAAACATAATTTCAATATTGATAAAACAAATAATAATAAGATTGAAAACTGACTATCTGTCTGTATTAGTCTGAAAGCCTCTAAATAGACTGAATGTGGAGTTGATGGGAAAAGTCCCCAAATAACTCTAGCTAACTACTAAACTGAAAGAAATGCTGACATAAACATCATTGGTCCTTGGAGTATGAGGACTCACCACTGCTACTACTATTAAAGTACTGGATGTCTAAGTGTCATAGGGAACTTGAGCATCCGAGCCTTTGATATGAGACATCATAGCATAAGAAACGAGTATGCAGTCAGTACTTTGAATGTACTGGAATGCTAAAGTACGCTGATATGGATGGGTATAAATAACATAAGATGACTGATACAATAGTATACGTAAAAGCTGTAAAACCTGAGGATGCATGACCAAGCATATAATATGATACTAAAATAATTTATAAATTGAAGTACTAAAATACTGAAACTGATTAACTGATAATTGTATGTTATGGTCAAGAAAATCTGAAACTGTACTCTGTACAGAATACTAAAATGAGACTGTGGGAGGAGCTAACTATAAACGATATGCCCTAATGCACTATCAGGGTTCAACCTGTAACCCCAGTTAGAAGTGTATCAGTACCGTGCTATGGGTACTAACACTGGCTGTGTGGATTCACTAACTGATATCTCAAAAGACCAGGGTGTCACGCCTAAAATGATGAGTGACCTGTGAGAGGTAGTCAAGCCTGAACTGACGGATGACACTTCATATCCTGCGTTGGCTATGTAGTTTTAGAATACAGGAATTGCTACTAACGACTCTATATAAATGATGGGGATGCCTTCATCCCTGCATTCACTCGGTGCTAAATCCTACTCCCAATTAAAAGATACTGAATACTGGTCAGAACTAAGTTTACCTATTTATGGTAACTGACTGAACTGAAAATGCTCATACTATACTGAACCATTCTGTAGCTACTGAAGACTAGATAAGCATCTAGATTTTGTGTATTCAAAACCCCAAGGACTCGATTGCAATAACAACAAAATCGTACATAGAACCTTAAGGACATGATAAGTAATCATTATTCAAAACTCATTCATTTGGGCATTTTATCAAACACTTGTAATTCATGGTTTAAACATGGGAATAGTTTTAAACATGTAGTAATATCATAATTTCGATACTGAATCACAATTTAAGGTACAAACCAACGAGTAAGCATCATTCAAATGTGTAGGGTTTAATTTCAACAACAAATCATGTATAAACATAATATAAAATCAAAATTCATGGGAATTCATGGTTAAAATTCATGATAACATGTAAAAAATCATTCTTTTAAACTTGAAATTAGGTTCTTGGACTCCATGGGTGAAAGAAACCCATGAATGAACATCTAACATACCTTGATTGAAGAATTCTTGAAGGTTCTTAGTGGTTTTCTTAAACTTGAGCATGAATCTTTGAAGGGCTAGGATTTGTTCTTGAGAGAGAATGGTTTTAAATTGAGAGAATTTGAGTAAAATATGACCAAATATGCTTTTGGGGGCTTTAATCCCATATTTTTCATGGATTGGGGCCATGGGAAAAGACCAAACTACCCATAGAAATTAAAATTCATAACTAGAACACGGATTTGACCTTTACCATGATGCAGTATCCCCTCTATCACTAGACTCACCGCAACGCGGTTTAATTGCGGTGAGCTGCTATTTTGGAAATCCAAACATGGTCCAAACCTCATCTGAAAAATCCAAAACTTACCCAAGACATGCTACTTACACTCTTTAATATGACTCAACTCAAAACTTACATCTTGGGGTTGGGAAGGTCACTTTAAAAATTGCCAAAGTTGAGAGACCAAACATAAGAATAAGTCCCCAACACTTAGCCAAATTTTTAGGTTCTAAGCCTCTTGTCCATGTACTATGAGTTGGACTGAATTTAGAAAAGTACGGCCTATTACAATATCTCCTTCTTGGGAATATTCATTCTTAAATAAGACTAATCAAGATAAGAATTCTAAAGGACTGAGATTATATACTGAACATACATAACTGAAACATGATTACATGACTGAACTGATTCATGATTGCATGAAATGACATAAGACTGATTACATAGTTGGAAATGAGAATGGAATAGAGATGATCAAAGAAAAACTCTTACCTTAAGTTGAGCCTGAATTCGTGAAGAAAAGATGAGGGTACTTGGTTCGCATATCTGCTTCTGATTTCCAAGTGGCTCCCTCAACAGGCTCGTTCTGCCAAAGAACTTTAAATAGGGAAACTTCTTTATTCGTTAGTCTACGAGTCTGGCGATCTATGATTTCAACTGGGAGTTCTTCGTAAGAAAGGTTGTCCTTAATATCTGTACTTTCTAAAGGAACAACTATAGTTGAGTCACCAATACACTTTTTCAACAAGGATACATGGAATACTGGATGCACTGATACCAAATCTATAGGCAACTCAAGCTCATAAGCTTCCTTCCCAAAGTGGCTCAAGATCCTGCAAGGGCCAACATATCGAGGACTGACTTTCCCCTTTTTGCCGAACCTCTTCACTCCCTTCATGGGAGAGATTCTTAAATATATAAAATCACCAATCTAAAATCCGAGATCTTTTTTTCTCATATCTATATCAGATTTCTGTCGGCTTTGGGCTGTCTTAAGCCTCTCTCTGATCAGCTGAACTTTCTTGAATGCATCATATACTAACTCAGGCCCTATTAAAGTAGTCTCACCTACCTCAAACCAACCAATTGGAGATCTATATCTCCTCTCATATAGAGCCTCAAACAGAGCCATATGGATGCTCGAATGATAGTTGTTGTTGTAGGAGTACTCAATTAATGGCATGTGATCATCCCAACTATCCTTAAAATTGATAACACATGCTCTTAGTATGTCATCTAGGGTATGAATGGTCCCCTCTGCCTGACCATCTGTCTGAGGGTGAAAGGTCAGATTGAGATAAACTTGGGTACCAAGAACCTTTTGAAAAGCCTTCCAAAAATGAGAGGTAAACTGAGTACCTCTATCAGAAATAATGGACAACAAAACTCTGTAAAACCTAAATAACTCTCTGATATAGAGCTTGGCATAGTCCTTGGATGAATAAGAAGTATGAAATGGCAAAAAAAGGGCTGATTTTTCCATCCTGTCCACAATGAACCAAATTGAATCATGTTGACGACGAGTATGGGGCAAACCCATCACAAAGTCCATGTTCACCTCTTCCTACTTCCAAGTAGGAATACTAAACTCCTGTATAATGCCCCTAGTCTTTTGATGCTCAATCTTAACTTGCTGACAAATAGCGCACTTAGCTACAAACTTTACAATGTCCCTTTTCATATCACTCCACCAATAGTTTTCTCGTAAGTCACGGTATATGTTAGTAGCTCCTGGGTGAATGGAACAACACACATTGTTTGCTTCTATAAGAATTCTCTACCTTAAGCCATCAATATATGGCACACACAGTCTTCCCTGACAATGCAACACACTATCTCCCCCTTGGGAGAAAACTTCTACTTTCTGATTTCTGACTGACTCCTTCAACTTAATCAGACTGGGATCCCTATCTTACTTTTCTTTTACTTCGGCCACCAAATAAGATTCTAAATTATTCTGAACCCAAACACTACCCTCAGCTGAATCAACCAACCAAACACCTAATCTAGCTAGTTGATGAACCTCCTGAACTAACCTCTTCTTATCATTCTCAACATAAGCCACACTACCCATAGACAATCTACTAAGGGCATCTTCCACCATATTGGCCTTGCTCAGGTAATACAAAACACTCATATCATAGTCCTTCAATAACTCTAACCACCTTCTCTGGTGGAGATTCAAATCTTTCTGCTAGAATACATACTGCAAACTTTTGTGATCTGTGAACACATCAACATACACCCCATTCAGACAATGCCTCTAAATTTTTAAGAAAAAAACAATAGCTGCTAACTCGAGATCATGGGTAGGATAATTCTTTTTATGGGGCTTAAGCTGCCTAGAGAAATAGGCTATGACCTTACCTCTCTGCATCAGCACACAACCTAAACCAACTCTGGAAGCATTATAGTAGACGATAAACCCAACTAAACCATCGGGCAATGTCAAAACTGGGGTTGAGGTGAATCGAGTCTTTAACTCCTAAAAACTCTTCTCACAAGAATCTGACCACTGAAATTTGACTTTTGTCTGAGTAAATCTGGACATGGGGGATGCAATATATGAAAACCCTTCAACAAAATATTTGTAATAGCTAGCCAAACCTAAGAAACTCCTGATATCTGATGGAGAAATGGGTCTGGGATAGTTTCTTACAACTTCAGTCTTTTGAGGGTCAACTCTAATGCCATCACCAAAAATAATATGGCCAAGGAAAACTACTGATCTTAGCTAAAATTTTCACTTACTAAATTTGGCGAACAACTAATGGGCTCCAAGAGTCTACAATACTATTCTGAGGTGGTCTGCATGATCATTTTTGTTACGGGAATAGACAAGAATATCATTAATGAAGACTATGACAAACATATCCAAGTACTGCTTGAACACCCTGTTCATCAAGACCATGAAAGCTGTAGGAGCATTGGTAAGACCAAAAGATAGGACTAGGAATTCAAAGTGACCATACCGAGTTCTGAAAGCTATTTACGGAATGTCATATTCTCTAATTCTGAGCTGATGATAAACAGATCTGAGGTCTATCTTAGACAAGTAACTGGCACCCTAAAGTTGGTCGAACAAGTCATCGATTCTAGGGAGTGGATATTTATTCTTGATGGTGACTTTGTTCAACTGATGGTAATCGATGCACATTCTGAGAGAACATTTTTTTTATGCATGAGAAAGACTGAAACTCCCCATGGGGAAACACTGGGCCTAATGAATCCCTTATCTAAGAGGTCTTTCAATTGTTCTTTCAATTCTGTAAGTTCAGCTAGAGCCATTCGGTATGGCAGAATAAAGATAGGCTGGGTATTGGGAAGAAGGTTTATTTCAAACTCAACTTTTCTTTCGAGAGGAACTCCAAGAAGGTATTCAGGGAACACAACAGGAAATTCCCTTACTACAGACACCGAATCAAGATTGGGAGTTTTAGAACTAGAGTTTTTGACTCGCACAAGATGGTAGACACACTCCTTGGATATTATTTTTCTTGCTCTAAGGTACAAAACAAGCTAACCCCTAAGCATTGTAGTACTACCCCTCTATTCAAGGACTGGATCATTTGGAAACTAAAAGTAAATGATTTTATTTCTACAATCAACTGAAGCATAGCATGAATGGAGCCAATCCATGTCGAGAATGACATCAAAATCTATCATCTCTAGTTCTACAAGGTCTACTGATATAACTTTCTAAGATGCTATAACCAAGCAGTTCCTATATACCTGTCGGGCAATGATAGACTTACCCACTGGGATAGATACTGAGAAAGGGCCTGTTAAGATTTTAGGACTAACTTTGAAGTAGATAGCTATATAAGGGGTTACAAAAGAAAGAGAAGCTTCGGCATCTAGCAAAGCATAAGCATGTAAATAATAGACCTGTAACATACCGGTAACTACATTAGGAGAACTTTCCTGATTCTGTCGGGACTGAAGTGCATAAAGCTTGTTTGGACTCTGACCGTTAGTAGCACTGGACGTGGCATCTTGCTGAGTCAAATGACCTGTTGGTGTTAATGTAAATGAGACTAGCCCTGATGGCGCACAACCCTACCCTTCTGCGCTACCACTCAACACTCCTAAATTCTTTGACCTGGCTTGCCACACCCAAAACACATACCACTGCTAACCTTGTATTTTTTCTTAACAAAATACCTACCCACAATAACCAAACTCTTTGTAGATATGCAAAGAGGGGGTTTCAATCCCCAAATAAAGCATTGAACCCTCTCATACTCAGTAGTCATAATAAATGTATCATGTTTAGTGAACTCATGAAATTGAACCTCATACTCCAAAATTGTTATAGAGCCCTACTCCAACCTCGAGAACTAATCTCTTAGACGATCCCTAAGACTGCAAGGCATATACTTCTCTAAGAAAATCTTAGAGAACTCAGTCCATGTCAATAGGAAAGATCTAAATGGCCTGGAATCAAGATGATCTCTCCACCAATGTCAAGCTGCCAAGTCCAACTGAAAAATAGTGTAATCTATATCTCAAGTCCCATCTAGGCCCAAATTACAAAATCCTATCCTTATAAGCAATCAATAAATCATAAGTAACCTCGATCGATGCACTAAAGAACCTAGGCAGAGCTAATTATAAGAAAACTCGCTCGGTGCACCAAAAAACCTAGGTAGAGCTAATCTCAAGAATATGCCCAACATTTTTAGCTCCTTGATGGACATAGAAGGCTGGGAAACTACCGACTAAGCAACCACTAGCATTGGAGGGACCTTAACTCTGTGAGTTACAGCTATAAGTTGCGCCTTTATCTCAATACCACTTAAATCTGGAGACTATGCACTACTAACTAATCCCAAGAGCTAAACCAATGCATATCTGAGCAATAAAGAAAAAATAAGTCCCGATAGAGCCTGGACTGGTCCCTGGTCCACCTTAGTTAGGGCTAAAGAATATCTTTTTCGAGAGTAAGAACATGGTCACTAGACCCCCTATCCTGACCTCCTATTAGGGGATACATCTCTAGGTTGTCCACAACTTCTAGGTCATCAACAAATAGTGACAAGATCCTTAGTCTTGAACTCAAAGTCGTTGTTTTGTATAGCGATAAAACGTGTCCGAGCCATCTGCGAAAGAGTAAAACCAAGGAAATTCTTTTAGAAACCAACTCAGACTCTTAGCACGAGATTGAACGTAGTAAGAGGGGATGAATTACTCTTTTTTTATTAGACAGATGATATCCTTAGATAGATAGTCGACTATTGATACAGTGATGAGAAATTTAGGAAGTAAAGTACTGAAGGTAAATAACATCAAATATTTTTTACTGGTTGGGACCTCTAATAGGTGTTACTCCAGTACCCTTGGGTTGCAAGGGATTCTACTAGTTCTTTGTATAGAAAATCAAAGTACAAGAATTGAGTTAAGCTTTATTGGCCATGACTCACAGTTTCTTTCTTTCTTTCTCCCTTTAATACAATGCCTTACCAACTATATGTTTCTCTCCTCTCTTTTTTAGGAAATGGTAAACCTTAACAGAATACAATGCCTGAGTAAAGTAGAGCAAAGAACTAGAGAAGGTTGAGACAAAACTACATATCTTCCTTTGACTTTCAATGCTTATATAGTAGTGACTAGACTACTGCTAGCCGTTGAAATGTGGATATAGAAGGCAACCCAAAAAAAATTTCTTCTTAGAAAAATGAATATGAATATTCAATTTCCAAGAATAAGTAAAACTAAAAGGAAAATCTAACTAAGTATATACATAGGAGAGACACGCGGCAATCCATGATTTAAGCAATGTATTAAATATAATAAATCTTTCTCTTTATGTGGAATACCTTTTGAAAATTTTGAATAAATTCTAAGGTGTTTTATTTTTTTTTGAGTGTTAATAAGAAATTCATCTGATTTTTCTTTTTCCTAAATTCCTGTAAATTAGTTACAAAATCATTCGTCAAAACTTAACATTATTAGAGATTACTGAAAGAAGTGAAGAACTCCAAACAATGTCATATAACCTCCCAAAGATAAGAAAAAAATGTCATCATTCTGATCTGTATGACTCTACTAAACACTTGCTCTTGTACCAACTATACTAGTGAACCTAGGCTTTGACACCAATTTGTCATGACTCAATTTGTGAGTCATGATGGCACCTACTTTATCCCACCAGTAAGTAAGCAAAACCGTTGCCCAGAGCTATACACAATAGGCTAAATTGGTGGGAAAAGGGTATAAAAGTAGGAAATTCACAAATAAAGACTTATAATAATAATAAGGCAATAATGATAGTCTAAAAAGTAGATAAAATATCAATAACCATCCCATGACCTAGTAGTATCGGTACAAAAGCCACTAGAAAAAAGGAATATAAGTACGGTAATAGTTAATATATATCAGTCGCAAATAGTGAAAGAGTAAACATAAGTAGTAGATGAAGAAAGGGCAACTTTAAATCAGAGAGCTCGCCCTATCTCCAAATCAACTCAACATAATCATCACATTAGCAGCAGCCACTAGTACTTGGATTTGCATCAAAAAGGTATAGAAGTATAGTATGAGTATCAAAATCACAGGTACTCAGTAGGCATCATCAACCGACTAAGCTAAGCCATGATATAAATATAATAAAGATGCAAGATAAATAAGCTATGGCAAGGTAAAAGGGCAAACCTAAAAATAAGCTCTAACACTGCAAATAAATAATCAAAATAAATATAATATCAAAGAAAGTATAATTAATACTACATGGCTGGCCCTATAAGCCAGTAAATGCAAAAAATTAAATAACCTAATGTGGGCTTCCAAAAGCCTAGAAGGTGCAATCAATGAAAGTAAATAACCAAAATTTCACAAATTTACAGAATATCAAGTCATAACCATGAATCCATCCATATTGTGTGCAATGACCCTCTAGTTAGTTCCTTGTTTTATGTGCTTTTCCAGTTTTTTAAGACTTTTCACTATGTCTACAGGTCATTTATGACTTGTCAAAACTATCGATTTAGTGATTAGACAGTTCATTTGGATTTTAAGCTCATTTCCCTATTTTGGAGCTTTTGCTGGTTAGGATTTGGTCTCGAACCAAAAATCCTAGTAGATGAACTTGGATGTAAATTCTAACTACACCAGAAGCTCTATAATATTGATTTTATGCTAGTTATACCTTTGATTTGGGTCCTGAGACATCCTATTTAGATCTATTGGTCAGAAAGTTGAGAAATTAGAAATACGAGTGTGGGACCCACATTTGATCAAAATGACCTCAGATGGAAAATTTAAATTTGCCATTATATCCAGAACATCAAATTTAGTATGGTTACATAGTTCATTTACGTATATAGAGTTCTAAATGAATCTTGAAGCATTAGTGGAAACTTGAAAATTTTTCCAAGTTTCAGCTCATATCTGATAGGCCGATGATCGCCCACTAAGGTCCACGATCATGGTACCCTTGGAAGAGGGGATAGTTCAATCACACTATGTTCTATTACAATCGCAACACCTACTCCTGATGCCATGTAGTGAGATTGCACACCTAGATGTTATGATTGCAACATCTAAGTACCTAGAAGGGGTATAAAAGGACATCTTAGTCCGTGATTTTTCCTATTTCCACTCATTTATTGAGATCCAAAAACCCTAAAATAAAAGAAAATCTTGGGATTAAACTTGTAGATAATTTGGGGGACTTGGTTAACCATTATTATGTGATTTTACTTTGAATTCATTGTAAGTTTCCTTCAATTTCTTGATAAATTCTTAAAATTAGGACTTTGAATTCCTAAGCTTTGAGGATATTTGAGACCCAAATTGTTCTCCATTTATGCTTAAATTTTGAGCATAAATTTTTTGTCCTTCAAGGGACCACGTGATAGGTTCAATTTTGAATTCCATTAGCGGGCCCTGTAGGCTCATTCTTGACCCAAAATTTGACGTGACACTTAATGTAGCAACATGATAATCATTTGACTCCTAATGGAACGTAGATTATGGTTTTGATAGCATGGTGGCATTTGGATATTATGGAGTTAAGATGGACGTTTTATGGATAATTCAAGGATTTACAATTTACCTTCAGCCTTTAAGGTAGGCTTTTGTCTACTATTCTTCAAAAGGTGAGGTGTCATATATATTACATGTAAATGTGAATGTTAAGATTTATTATGGTTAGATAACCATGACTTAGTCTTGATTATTGAAGTTTTGAGGATTAGAAGAGGGTTCTTTCGGCCCACATTAAGCCAAGACTTGTATTAGCCCTTGAGGACTTACCTATGAATGTTAGGCATGGTTGAGACTAATGAGAGTTTAGTATGAATTTATTTCGTGACTTGATGAATGGTGATGGTTTTCCCCTGGATTATGATGTTAGGCTTATAGATATGTTATGCCTCATAATATGCTATGGTTATGGACATGATAATGGAGATGAGTTCTGGATATTTATGTGAGCCTAAGGCCGTGATTGTGGTGTTGTAATTATTTCAGATATATTAATGGTCTTAAGGTCGTGTTATGATAATAGTTGGGTTCTAGGAAGTATTATCCTTGTGAAGGATGTGGCCATAGTTTATATACATGTTGACGTTTATGATTCCATTGTGTGAATTCTAGTGATGGCATGCATAGTTTAGTACACTCATGATTTTTAAAATGGTAAATGGTACAATTCCAACTAAAATATGATTTTACTATTATTTTCCTAAAAATGGGTAAAATGCCACTTTTCACCTTTATAAACAGATTTCTTCATAACGGAAATTATACCATCTTAATAGATGATTTATGTGCATTGAAATTAAAAATGGTTTTTTAAAGATTTGGCTGAGATGGATTCAAGTCTATGATTTTGATACTATTGATTACTCTGGTTTTGAGGGATTTCAACACTTTTTACACTTTATAGTGATTTAGTCCCAAAGTTTACCTCAGGTAATGGATTTTTGATTATTTTATAGAGGTTGTGCAATGGCATGGTGTATTACATCTTTTTATTGATGGTCTCGGAGGCTGTGTGATGACCTCTTGTATCATATTTTTTATTTTTGTGAGTGTACAATGGTCTTGGGGGTTATGCGATAACCTCTTATATCACATCATTATTATTGAGGTTGTATGGTGGACTCGGGGGTTGTGGGATGTCTTCTCATATCACGTTATTATTATTGAGGTTGTGCAATGGTCTCGGGGTTGTGCAATGACTTCTTGTATCATATCATTATTATAGAGGTTGTGTGATGACCTAGGTTTTCTATGGTTTTACGGATTGTATGTTTTGACTTTTATTCTTGTCTGCACATTGCCTATCACCAGTATGTGGCTATATCTATCAATATTATGGGGGTTGTATAGATATGGGTAATAAATATGACTATGGTGTGTTGTATGTTGGTTGAACCTTCTGAGCCTAGGGTGGTGGAGGTACGTGAAAGGATCAACAAAGTATTATATATCTAGACTAGCCGGTTAGTTGCTTTGTCATTGATATTTTTATTATTATTGTGATGATTATTATTATGGCTAGTTTGTGAAAGCTTGGTTATTGATCCAGTATTGAGATTTGAAGTATGATTCCTGCCCCATTCACTTTATAAGCATATCTTTATGCATGATTATCTCATGATTAAATGGATGGATTAGAAATCCTCAGTATGTTAGTGCTAAATCTTGCTAGGTTTATACATAATCTCTTATATAAATATTTGCATATCTAGCTATATATAGCTATGGTATTACTGTATATCCCTTTCTTCCTTTATTTGGTTAGATTGTATATTTAGTACTTGACCTTGTATACTGTTATATATCTATCTCTCGCCTTTATTTTATATATTAATTGGTTATATACGGTATAGTGTTGAGATTTCTGAGTATGGATGGAATAGAATAGCTTATCCTTATTATCTCACTAGCCTTGTTGTAAGGATGCTGGACATTTGAGTGTAGATTCCATTTTGTTTATATGTATTATATTTGGAGCTTAGTCGAAAGTTGCCTACTAAGTACTACATATTTGGTACTCATACTACACTTCTGCAGCCTGCAAATCATAATACAGGTTATCACCGGCGTTATGTACGTCGTGTGGAGCAGCCATATTTCAGAGGCATAGAGTGAGCTCATAACATATGGAGTATTACTTTCCTCCCTCTTATGTACTATACTAGTCTCTATATTATATTCAGAGATGGTTGTAACTATATATTAATGCCTCATTTGTATTCTTCTTATTCTAGAAGCTCTTGTAATGATACCACCAGGTTTTGAGCTTTCATATATATGTTAGTCTTTTATTACATATATTTTTTGATTCTTTTATCTTTCTAGATAGTCCGTTACTAGTAGTTTTGGAGTATGGGGTTGGCTTGCCTACTGGTGGGTTATAGTAGGTGCCATCACGACCCGAGAAATTAGGTCGTGACAAAGTTATATCAGAGCCAAGGTTCAGCGGTGTATTAGTACAAGAGCTAAGTGTTTAGTAAAGTTTTATGGATCGGTGTGGAGATATTTGTAACCTATTTTTAGGAGGCTATAAGGACATTCTTAGGAAATTTATTTCTTGACTCCTTGTCTTATGCTTGTATTGCTACGAGCATCAAGCACATTCATTGACTTTATTTTATCCCTAAAGAATGATGTAAGTTTATCGACAGATACAGATAAAACTTCAGTATGTGTTTCCAAAGTTTCAGCATAGCATTGAACTAGAGAGTTAGAGATGGATATCGAACATCTCTAGTGTCAGCCAAAGAATTTAGGGCCATCTCAATCTCTAGTATAGTTCATGACTATTTTAGCCCTTCAAAGTTCAACATTAAAGATCCCAAGTCTGATTACAGATACCTCAAAATCAGGGATGACATTTGGTTTATCGAGCATTTTTCAGGCCAGAGTTGGATTCATTTTGCATTCATTAGGGTTCTTTATTAGTTTCAAAGTATGAGATTAGGTTTATTGCATGGGCCTGACTCATTCTTATGCTATATCTTTTTGAGTAGGACATGGTGCGTGGATTTATTTAAAGTTTGGCATTGCTGCTTTACTTGGCATTGGAGCACTTGACAGCAGTTAAGGCTTTCTTCTTTTGAGTTATTAATTATGTGAGAGCCATAAAAATAGCATTTATTAAGACATATGGAGATGGAGGTAAGAGGTTATGCCATCAGTATAGTGCTAGTGGTACTTCACCTGGGAGTAAGGATCTTTTCGAAAGAGGTCATCTTCTTTTACAGCTTATTAATTCTCTGCAAGTAGTGTTTTAGGCTATGAGTGGTTCTCAGGTTAGTCATCATGGTTGTAGCAGGAAGAGTTCTCATCGAACCTCATGGAATATTTTGGTATGGGTCTTTAGGCCATGGCGGCCATTCTAGATTAGGAGGGGCAATACCTCAAAGTATTCTAGAGTTTTTTTTAGTTGTAGTAAGATGGTATGTTAGTTCAGAAAGTTCCCCAAACATAAATTTTTGGTTCAGGTAGAGTTAGTAGGTATTCCCTGCCAGCCTAGAGTTTTTGAGGTAGGCTATGATTTGCGAGAAGGATGGGCATTATAGTAGAGAGTGCTCTCAGTTTCAGTTAGCCAACTATTTGGTCTTAGCTCATATTTCTCACCAGGGTTAGAACTTTAGGAGTTTGTTACGACTGTAGAGAGATCTGTTTCTGGTATAGAAGGTGTCCTCATCATAGGATTCTAGTCATTCAGCTCGTTTAGATTAGTCTCATAGCACTATCGCTTCTTTAGTTAAAGATAGTGTCGTGGCACCTCAGTTGATGACTTAGTTAGTTGATTTGAGGTTGGACCCATTTGGATTTATCTTTCCTTAGACCCGTCAAGCATGTGATTGTGGATTTCACCATGGTAGGTGTAATTTTATTGCCGCATTTATCTTTTTACATTTGTGTGTAGTGGGGTCTTTGTGCCCATCGATGATTATATGCCTTGATAAGTTCATATTAGTTGTTGTGTGCTTGGTTATTAAATTCATGAATATATGACTACCCTCATGGATTATTTCTTTTAGTAATGGATGAAGTAAATTTATGTTGATAGTTTCTACCTAAGGGTGTAGCATTTGTGGTCAAGTCTCATTTATCTTGGGATATTGACCTTATTGTGGCCCTAGAGTGCTACTTGTTGATTTTTATTTTGGATCGCCTGTTTATTATATTAATGATTATATAGTAACTGTTGTTGTTATTGTTATGATTTGATGTAATTGATCCCCGTTTGGTAGATGGCTAAATTAATAGCATCTAGTTAAAATTCTATTCATTGCAGTTCTTATTCGGTGGCTTGAGCAGCTTTAGCGTGGTTGGGTAATTTTTTTCCCATAGTGAGGTGAGGTTGGTGTTTTCCTATATTGCTGGTTATTCTAGATTAATTGTGGAGTGGATTATGGTATTGAAGAAAGTTAACCTTCTGTGGTTCTATTATAGTTCTAGAGTTGGTGATTTAGTTATATCGCTCATTTTGAGTTTGGGATTCTTAGACTTGCCTCTTCGATTACAAAGGTTTTTAGATTTGCTGTCCTTTTTTATGTATCTATTTTTGAGCTTGGACAATTTTGGATCCGCTCTTTGCTTGTGTCTATCTCATTGCCCAGTAGTGGTTTGATACTATTATCGAGATGTCTTGGATTTATCTCTTAGATTTGTCGAATTTATCTCCTTGTAATGGTTTGCTCTTGGTAGCAGTGTGGGATTGGATGCTCTGTTCTTATTGTGATATGATTTTTGTCCAAACTAGAGGTAGAGAGTTAGAAATAGGTGGTCTTTCCTATGATTATTTTTACGACTATATTTCATGCCCTTTAACTGATATGGAATTCATTGTTGTGTTTTAATCGATGGCTTATCCTTGTGGTGATTTTGTTCTTTTGTTATGTTTCAATACTGGCTCAATTTTAAGTTAACGCCTTGGAATGTCGATTTGGGAGTTGTGATATTTCTGGAATATGAATGCCTACCTATCTTCAAGTTTGGTTTGGGCATTTGAGATCGAGCGATTCAGCCTTGATGTTAAGAATTCATCTTAGAGTTATATAGCTGAGTGCAAACTTTATTTTAGATTTGTCTCAGTTTGGACTTCATCCATAGGCTGGCTAATCCTACTTCGTGGTTACATATTCAATTTTCTTAAGTTTGAACTGATTATAGTTGATAGGTGTTCAGATGATAGTCCATGGACACGGTACTGGTTCCTTCAGCTTTGGCCTTGAGTTTTCAATTTTTATTGGGTTTATGGATAAGATACTCAGTAAGAGTAGTATTCTTAGGTTGGATTTTATTTGGTTTTATTCTGGGTCGATGTGACATCTTAGAGCAGATCATTCAGTAAAGAGTAGTTATGCTTTGGACTTTTGCATCTCAATTTTTATTATTATCCAGACTAGTTGTAACAACGGCATAGACTACATTCCTTGATTATCTCCATTTATATGCGCAGATGACTCCTTATGAGCTTATTCTCATGTTTGTCGTGTGGACTTTCAGTATATTAGCTTTAATGGTTTGAGTTCTCTATGATGAGATTACGCGGATAGGACTCAGGTGATTTTTTCTCTTGATTTATGGTGAAGAGCAGTTGTGGAATGGTAAAGGAAGGTTATATTTGGATTTAGAGTCGATTATATGACTCATGCCTTGGTTTACTTTTAGGCTAGGGTAGACCTTTGTTGGACTGTTCTTATATCGAGAAGGTATTAGTGTATTGTGGTTTAGATTTATGTGCATCGGTCTTCTTTGGTTCAGTTAGAGGCTAGTTGATGGTTGAAGTTGAGTTTTGGATGTTTAAAACTGAAGTGAGAGAGCTGGTTGAAAAGGGGATACTTGTGGCAAAATTCCTTCGAAGTGTTCTCTCTTTGTGGAGGTTATCTGGGAAGTCATGCTTGGGGCATGCAGGCCTAGTACCTCATCTTTTCAAGCTTTTGAGATCTTTCTATCCATTGACTTTCGAGGATGAAAGTCCTTTTAGTAGTGGATATTGTAATGATTCTCTAGGTCATTTCCTTAATTTGCATGCTTTTTCGATGTTTTGAGCCTTCCCACGATGGCTAGAGGTCATTTTTGACTTGATGGAACTATCAGTTCAGTGATCAAATAGTTTATTTGGATTTTAGGGTCATTTTCTATTTTGGAGCTTTCGTTGGTTAGCATTTGGTCTTAGACCAAAACTCCTAGTAGATGACTTCGAATGTAAATTCTAACTGTGCCAGCTGCTCCAGAATATTTATTTTAGGCTAGGTAGACCTTTTGTTTGGGTCCCGAGACACCCGAGCTTATTTTAACCTATTGGTCGAAAGTTGAGAAATTAGAAATATAGGTGTGGGACCCACATTTCATCAAAACAACCTCAAATGGAAAAATTGGCTTCACCATCGCGTTTGAAACGTTGAATTTAGTGTGGTTACATAGTTCATTTACGTATATGGGGTTTCGAATGAATCCCAAGGTATTAGGGGGAACTTGGAAATTTTTCCAGGTTTCAGCTGATATCTAATAGGCAAGCTATCACATACCAAGGGCCACGATTTGGTACCCTTGGCAAAAAGGATAGTGCACTGTACTAAGGGTTGTTGCGGTCACAACACCTATTCCTGATGACATGTAGTGCGATTGGAAACCTGGATGTTGTGATTGCAATAACTGAGTACTTGGAAGAGGTATAAAAGGACCCCTTAGTCTGCGATTTTGCTAATTCCCACTCATTTTTTAAGAGCGAAAAACCCTAAAAAAAGAGCCAAATCTTGTAGATGCTTTGGGGGAGCTTGGTTATCCATTATTTCGTGATTTCCTTTCGAATTCATGGTTAGTTTCCTTCAATTTCTTGATAAATTCTTAAAAATTATAGCCTTGAATTCCTAAACTTTGAGGGTTGATCCGAGACCCTATTGTGCTCTATTTACGCTCAACTTTTGAGCACAACTTCTTTGTTCTTAGAGGGACATCGTGACGGGTTCAATTATGGATTCCATTTGGGGGGCCATAAGCTCGTTCTTAACCCAAGATTTGACCTGACCCTTAATGTAGCAATATAGGTCTCATCTGACTCCTAATGACGAGCAGATTATGATTTTGATAGCGTGGCAGAATTTGGAGATCGTAGAGTAAGAGTGAATATTTTATGGACAATTCAAGGATTTGTGGTTCGGCTTCGAGGTAGACTTCTGTCTACTTTTATTCACAAGATGATGTGTTATATATATTGCTTGTGAATGTTAAGATTAATTATGGGTAGAATATCATGACTTAATCTTGATTATTAAAGTTTTGAGGATTAGAAGAGGGTTTCTATGGTCCACTTTAGACCAAGACTTGTGTTAGCTCTTGAGGACTTACCTACGGATGTTAGGCATGGTTGAGACTAATGAGCCTTTAGGATGAGTTTATTTCATGACTTGATGAATGGTGATGGTTTTTCCCTGGATTATGATGTTTGGCCTATAGATATGTTATGCCTCATGGATATGCTATGGTTATGGATATGATTATGTAGATGAGTTCCAGATATTTATGTGGACCTAAGGCCGTGATTGTGGTGTTGTAACTATTTCAGAAATACACATGTTGACATTTATGATTTCATTGTGTGAATGCTGGTGATGGCATACATAGATTCGGTACACTCATGATTTTTAAAATGGTAAATAGTACAATTCCAACTAAAAGATGATTTACTATTGTTTTCCTAAAAAGAGTAAAATTCCACTTTTTGCCTTTATGAATTGATTTCTTCATAATGGGAATTGTGCTACCTTAATAGGTGATTTATGTGCATTGAGATTGACAATGGTGTTTTAAAGATTTGGCTGAGATGGATTCAGGTCTATGATTTTGATACTACTGATTATTCTGGTCGTAAGGGATTTCCACCCTTTCTATACTTTTATTCTGCTTTAGTCCCAAAGTTTATCCCGGGCAATTAATTTTTTAGGTTATGCGATGACCTCCTATATTATATCTTTTTATTTTTGAGACTGTGTGGCAGTCTTGGGGGTTATGCGATGGTCTCGAAGGTTGTGCGATGACCTTCCATATCACATCATTATTATTGAGGTTGTATGATGGTCTCGGGGTTTGTGCAATGACCTCCCATATCATATCATTATTATTGAGATTGTGCAATGGTCTTAGGGTTGTGCGACAACCTCTTGTATCATATCATTATTATAGAGGTTGTGTGATGACATGGGTTTCCTATGGTTTTACAGATTGTATGTTTGGACTTTCATTCTTGCATATGCATTGCCTATTACAAGTATGCACCTATATCTATCAGCCTTATGGAAGATTGCATAGATATGGGTGATGAATATGACTATGGTGCATTGTATGTTGATTGAACCTTTTGAGCTTGGGGCGGTGGGGGTACGTGAAAGGCTCAACTAGGTATTGTTTGTCTGAACTAGTCAGTTACTTGTGTTGTCATTGATATTGTTATTATTGTTGTTATGGGTAGTTTGTGGCAGCTTAGTTACTGATCCAGTATTGAGATTTGAGGTATGATTCTTGCCTCCTTCACTTTACGAACATATCTTTCTACATGATTATCTCATAATAAGACAGATGGTTTAGAAATCCTGAATATGTTAGTACTAAATCCTTCTAGGTTTATGAGGTCTTACAATGAGGATATGATTGATTTAGGTTGTACTTCGAGTTGACCATATATATATATATATGTATATATATGCATATCTAGTCATATGTAGCTATGGTATTACCGTATATGCCTTCCTTCCTTCATTTGTTCAGATTATATATTCAGTCCCTGACCTTGTATACTTTTATATATCCTTCTCTCACTTTTATTTTGTATATTGGTTGGTGATATACGGTATAGTGGTTAGATTTGAGTATGCTTGGGATAAAATAGTTTATCCTTATTATCTCACTAGCCTTATTGTTGGATGCTGAACATTTGAGTATAGATTCCATTCTGTTTTATACGTTGTATATATCTGCATTATCTTTGGAGCTCAGTTGTTAGTTGCCTACTGAGTACCACATGTTTGGTACTCATACTATACTTCTGCAGCCTGCAGATCATAGTACGGATTATCATTGGTGTTGTGTATGTCGTGAAGAACAACCATGGTTCGGAGGCATAGAATGAGCTCCTGACATACGGAGTATTACTTTCCTCCCTCTTATGAACTATATTAGTCTCTATGTTGTATTCAGATATGGTTGTAACTATATATTCATTTAATGCTTCATTTGTATTCTTTTTATGTTAGAACCTCTTGTACTGATACCACCAGGTTTTGGAATTTTTATGTATATGTTAGCTTTTTATTACACATATTATGCATTCCTTCTTTTATCATTCTGGGTAGTCCGTTACTAGTAGTTTTGGACTATTGGTGGGTTATAGTAAGCGTCATCATGACTTGAGAAATTGGGTCGTGACACCATGTCACACCATAAAAACCTCTCAATGTCAGACTCGAATCGAAACTCATATCATTATTTGCCAGACTTGGATCGAAATTCATGTCATCAACTCTCAAATACAAAACTAGCATAAATATCATGTATCTCATCTCCTCAAAATTCCAAAATAAGCATTTCAAAGGGTATAGCATGTGTATAGAAGTCTACAAGAGCTAACACGGATCTTGGTCTAAGGTGGGCGAAGGGGCCCACTTTTAATCTCCAAAATTTATTCTAAGGCAAATTATATCCTGGACTAGGATAAGATATCTAATTTCACTTCTAGCTATTAAATAAGCCACATCTAGCTCTAAGATAACAATTCTACCTAAATCATGAACAACTAAGTCAATTCCACTAAATTACAATTTCTTAATAGGCTAAACAGTGCAACTAATGTTAATTATACCGATTACACCTCCAATACCTAATTCTCATCCCATATCTAGTATAACACCATAAATATTCTACGAATTAGCTCAATCTATGAGGAAGATAAACCTACTCTACCTGGCACCGAAGAAAAGCCCAAATAATCCGCTAAACCATCAATTTCCCCTTCCAAGAAGCTTCCGCAAGATGTTACGTATTAAAATCATAATCTACTTTTCAAAATAAGTATAATGATACTCATATTGTACTTTTGTTTTTCGAAACCAAAACCACATAAAAATACCCTGTGGAGATCATTTGTGGAATTGCATTTTCGAAATTGATAACATGTCCCTTTATGCTTAAGGAATATTTACCCTCAAGAATGGGTAAATTTTGAGCTCAAATGGTGCAACCATCAACCCTCCAATATTCTAAGGATTTTGGAGAAATTATGAGAAATTAACCATGGAATTGGTGAAAACTTATCAAGAATTCAGAGAAGAAATGTGTTATTCGAGTTTACAAACGCCCCAAAATCACCCACTAATGTTTCTCCCAAGTTTTCACACCTTCTAGAGTTCTATTCTCTTGAAATGGATGAAAAATGGGAGAAAAGGGGCTATGTGGGGATTTTATAAGTAACAGGTGCTGCTTAAGCAAACACCGGGTCACTTAAGCGGCCATCGCTTAAATGGCCTAGTGTTACTTTCACGGCATTGGCTAAGTTTGTGTTTGTCCCTTAAGCGACCTTTAGACACTTAAGTAGCCACCACTTAAACCCCAAAGGTATTGTTTAAGCGATATCCGCTTAGCAATCCATGTCACTTAAGCAATCAGCTGGCCACTTAAGCGGCCCAATGGGCGCTTAAGCGAATGCACCAGCACTAGTTGAAGACTTGGAGATTTCTAAGTCTCCACCGACAACTCAGGATTCATCCAAAATCTCATATAGGTAAACAAACTATGCTACCATATCAAATTCGACGGTATGGACTCAATGGCGTAGTCAAAATTTCCATTCGAGATCATTTTGATAAAAAACGAGTTCCACACTCACATGCTATTTTTTGAACATCCAACCAATAGCCCAAAATGATTTTGAGAGCCTTGGGACCCGAACAAAGGGTCCATCTAAGCTGTTGGAACTATCAAAATTACCATACGAGGTTGCTTGACTGTGTTTGTCCGATAGCTAATTCTAAGCGGAGAAAACTTCAAAAGAGGGAATTGGCTTCAAAAATCAAACGAACTACACGGTAACCGAACTTTCAGCTCCAGCAAGTCATAAATGACTTGGGGCAGCTATAGGAAAGCTCTAAACGATGAAAATGCAGAAAATAACCTGCAGGGTCATTACAAGAGGTTCTTTCACTTCACATGTCTAATATCCATAGAAGAGATATAAATCTTTAAATAGAATGATCAAACTTTAAATAATCAAAGGGTAATCCGTCGAAGAGTAGATGGATGTCTTGGTAAAGAAAATTAATTTCTGACAGTACACTGCACCACATATATATGATTAGATAATTAGACTTAGAGTGTTGAGTTTGGACATATTTTTATAAAAAAAAAATGAGATTTAAAAGTATTGTAGTGCATGTGAAATAAGTAGAATAAAATCAAATTAATGATTGAAAGACATAAAACATTTATAGTTATTTATGAAAAACTAATATTATATATTTAAATAATTATAAAATTTATATATATAATATATCGACTCGGTTTGGTTGTCTTTTGTTTTTTTTTTCAGTAGAATCATAGTTAAATCAAATATTGTTGGTTTTAAAAATTCAAAATCAAATCAAATCAAATACCAATTTTTTTTAGTCGATTTGGTTTGCAGTTTGATTTGATTTCTAATTAAACCATGAACACCCCTAATTCTACTAATGTAGTCTATACTTTGTATTTCATCTGTTGAAGACCTACACTTCTTTTTTATCTGGTTCATGTTGCATACATTAATGTTTTCATCTTTATGAATACAAACTGAAACTAAATATATTAAACAATTATTCAAATAAATAAGAAGAAATGACAAACATAACACTTAAGTCTAAAATAATTACACTAAAATAGCCCTCAAATTTAAATACTCCCTAAATAGCCAATAAACAAATTCCACTAACTAACCATCACTATCAGACCCTTAAACATAGCCGAAAAATCTCGATAATCAAAACCTAAATATCTTTCCCCCACTCTCTTTCCTTTCCATTCTCAATTTCCACTAAACAACCAGCATTTTTTCCAAAAGAGAGGTATAAGAATTGTATCAATTTGGTATAGGGATTGTATATGTATACATAGACTCCTCTCTTTTGAAAAAGTGTATCAATGTGGTGTATGTATTGTATCGATTTGGTATAGGGACTGTGTATGTATGCATTTCTTTCCTTTCTAAAAAATGTATCAATATGATATAAGAACTTCATATGCATGCACAATTTTCTTCTCTTTTTAAAAGTGCATTAATGTAATATAAGAACTGTATCAATTTGGTACAGAAATTGCATATGCATAGGTTTTTTCTTTAAAAAGTGTATTAGTGTGTTATGTAAACTGTATAAGTGTTGTATAGGAACTGCATATGTATAGTTTAACATAGTGGTGTCCAACAATAAATGATTCCACAAAATCATCATCAGCAGTAACAACAAACTTTGGGTCAAACTTAATACCCCTACCAGCTAATTTCAATCGAAATCTCATTTTATTTTTTCCTTCATAAATTTCAAAATCAAGGAAAAGAAACTTACACGGAGTACAACACACGAGAAGCTACGAAAATTTTATAGCAGGATGGGGGTTTGGGAGTTGATTGATAGACATAAACAACTTAGGAAAAGAAAATCAGAAAAGGAAAGTAAGTTTACAATGGTCATTAGCATTATGACATTATTTGGGGCCTTTTGTACCGACGACTCAAAAGTGGCATTATAATGCACGATAGGTCATCTGTTGTCCATTGGTCCAAACATGGGCTGATATTTCAGAAAAAGGTCAACCCAAGTCTTTTTTTCAATACATTAAGGGCAATAGAGAAGTATTAATTAAATTAAATATTTTATGTATTACATTTTGATGATAATTTTAAATTTTCACTGAATCTTTCCATTTTTAGTATAACTAGTCTATGTGAAAATGTATTGTACGTTTATCTCAAAATACTTGCAACACAATTAATCTCCTAATGATAAATTTAAAATGTTATACATATTTGAATTTTCGTTAAAAGATTAGCGACTGGAAGTTATATTAGTTTTGAAAACTTTTCAAAGTAGATGTTCTTCCAAATTATCTCAACTATTTACAGTTGCAGAACCTTATTGTCTCAACTTCCTTCACTTATCCTCTTAAGAAAATATAATTTAAGGAGCAGAACTATTAAAACAAAAAATTCATAAATCCTAAAAATAATTAACATATTATATTTTGGTGCTACTTTTCTTTTTGTTTTTTTTCCTCTTAAGAGTTCACTTTCATCAAATGATTAACTCAACACTAACATAAAAGGGGATAGGCAGAGCGTACTGCCAACTCGATTTTGCGATAGAGCATACTGGCAACCCCTTAATGCTAAGAATTATTAACAAAAGACACTATCCATTTCATAAGAAAAGCAGAGTTAAAATTTTCAAGCATTATAACCTTAGATATTTGAGTAACTTGTGTAGTGGACATTTCGATATAAGTCAAACATTGTATTAGAAATTCAATGTCATTGAAAATATAAGAATATTAGATCAAAATCTTTGTTTCTTTGCTCCTGTCAACAAACATCAAATGACTTGAATAAAAAAACAAATTCAGATGACTTTATATTAGTGGATAAAAGACCTAATCAACTAAGAGAGAAAAAAAATTGGCAATATATCAATTTTAAATTTTACCATCCTACCTCTAGATTTACCATGACATACGTGAAGGTAAATTCGACAAAAGAGTTTCTTAAACAAAAAAATAAAAAAGAAAAAGTTAAACCTTTCATTTTTTCTGGCTACTTCATTCAGCGACAACATTTTTGTCATTCAATTTTTCGATCATAAATTTCAAGAAAAGAAAAAGAAAATTATCAAAAGGGTAAAAGTCATTATTTAGCTAGAACACACTAGAAAACTTATAAGCTCTAGTATCCTATTTATTCCTTTGCCAATCTAGACTTTAATTTTTTTTTAGGGGAAAGGATGGAAACGGCACTTCAAATTAAACTATTTCCTTGAAAATGGCCATGGAATTTAAATTTCACTTTCTAGCCATTTTAATTTACTGACTGGTTCTATACTGTTTTTACACAACTTTTATACAGATTTTATACAAATCTTATACATAAATATTTCATACGGAAATTATACAGTTTTGATACATAATTTATATAGTAATTGTACATTTGCACTTCAAATTAAACTATTTCCTTGAAAATGACCATGGAATTTAAATTCCACTTTGTAGCCATTTAATTTACTGACTGGTTCTGTACCCTTTTTACACAACTTTCATACAAGGTTTATCCAAATCTTATATATAAATATTCTATATGGAAATTATATAGTTTTGATACATAATTTATATAATAACTGTACTTTTTTTTACACATTTTATACAACAATTATATAATTTGTATACACTTTCTATATATTGTACATATACATATTTGATAGAACTATACAATTTCTATACATATATCTTATATAGATTCATATTCTATTAAATAATTACATCATTTTTATATAATTTAATTATTATTTCTAAACAATTAAAAAAAAAGCAAAATATTTGATCAATTTAAAATTTTATAGGAAAAAAAAATTGAAATATTTTTAAAAGGGCCGAATTGCCTAAGTTGAATATTGTATCAATATTGTATATAGACTGTATCAGTATCATATATGGAGTGTATATGGACTACGTAGATCAAAATGACCCAAATTGGGAAAAATTAGGAAATGGCCATGAAATGGCATTTGTTTAGCCGACTGGACATTATTTGTCCAAATGTCAAACTTGGACTATAATTGATCTATTATTTTTTAAAAAGGTCATAGAGTGTCCTTTTCCCCCCTTTTTTTTTTATCCCTTTTCTCCTTTTCTTAGAACACCTACGATATTAAATAACTTAATACTTCTCCGATTATTTTTTAAGGACTTCTATTATAATAAAAAAAGGACTGAAAATTCCAATATAAAGATAATTTAAAAATTTTCATATAAAAATAGTTGAAAATTTCCATATAACAGATAGAAAATTTGGGGAATACAACATTAAATATATACCAGTTTAGGTGTACGCGCTTTGCACGTGTACCTCACTTTAATGTATTCAGATGTTACACTAAATACGATATTTGATATTTGTTTAAATAATATAAAAATGAATGCAATAATTAAATTAAACTTCTTTTAAACATGTAAAGATGAAGAATTTATTTAATTAGTTATATAGTATTTGTAAATATCTAAGATACAAATAAGATAGGTGAAATACATTAACAACATCTTAAATTGCATAAATTTTGTTAACCACTTCTTAAGATTTGTTTCGGTTGAGCACTTAAATACATGATAAAGTATTATTATTAGACACTTTCAATTTTGAGATAATTTTTCTATTTATATCCTTAAAGCCGACCGACATTCATCTACCACCTGTAAAATACAACAAAACAATACGATAATAGAGATATCATAATAATAAAATTAAACCTACTCTTTACACAACTATTTCCTCAAAGATGACCGACATTCATCAACCACATGTAAACTACAACAAAATAATACGATGATAGAGATATCAAAACAATACGATTAAACCTAACACTTACAAAAAAAAATTCTCAAAGTCAACCGACATTCATCTACCACTTGTATTAAGTAGAGAAGACAACAATGCTAAGATATTAGGACAATACTATTCGGTCAAATACGACTTTACCTAACCTTTACATAAAGATTTCTTAAAGTCCAACCAAACATATAAAATAATATGATATTAGAGAAATCAAAACAACTCCATTAAACATAACCTTTATAAAAATTTCCTCAAAGTTAACCAACATTCACTACCACTTGTAAATTACAATAAAATAATAAAATAATAGAGATATCAAAACAATATACCTAAACCTAAAATTTTTTTAAAAAATACAAACAACAACAAACCCAGTTTATTCGCACATAGTGAGGTCTAGGGAGGGTAGAGTGTACGCAGACCATACCACTACCTCAGGTGAAGTAGAGAGGCTGTTTTTGATAGACTCCCGGCTTAGAACCGATAACAGTATAACAAACACATAATCTAAGTGAAAAATAAACTAACACCGCAAGCAACAAGATAATACTACAACCACAAGATAAAAATAAGAACTATCTAACCGAAATCATAGACATCACACAGAACCACGAATAAAAACTACATACACAAAAGAACGCTTCTTTATTGTTACCGACGCACTCCCACTCCCTAACCCTCTACCTTAATTCACGGCCTCCATACCTTTCTATCAAGGGTCATGTCCTCTGTAAGTTGTAACTACTCCATATCATGCCTAATCACCTCCCTCCAATAATTCTTAGGTCTACCTCTACCCCACCTAAAACCATCCATAGCTAGTGTCTCATACCTCCGCACTGCAGCATCTGAGCCTCTCCTTATCACGCTTTCAAACCAACGTAACCTCACTTCTCATATCTTGTCCTCCACCAAAGCAACTCCTACCTTCTCCCGAATAATCTTATTCCTTACCCTATCTTTCCTGGTAAGTCCACACATCCATCGCAACATTCGCATCTCCGCCACCTATAACTTTTGAATGTGGGAGTTCTTAACTGCCCAACATTCTGCTTCATACAACATAGCCTTCCGGATTGCCACTTTGTAGAACTTACTTTTAAGCTTCGGGGGCACCTTTTTAGCACATAAGACTCCCGAAGCGAGCCTCCACTTCAACCACCCTACCCCAATACGATGCGTGACATCCTCGTCAACCTCGCATTGCCCTAAAAAATACAAACAACAATAAAAATAATATGATAATAGAGATATCAATACAATACAAAGTCTTAATATCTTTAGAAAAAGATAAAAACTTTTTCCATTTAAAGAACATAAAAAGTAAGTCAATATTATAAGAATATTTTTCGTTCTTATAACAAATATTATCATAAAATAAAATCAACGCATTAATGAGTCATCTTAAAACAAAATATACTTTATGATGTACTAATAAAACTTGAAAGAGGCAACACTAAAAGAAATGCAAATTTTATAAAATTAAAAAAAAAAAAGAGAAAAGAAATTTTTTCTAAACTAAAAAGGAAGAAAGGAAAAATCTGACCAACCGCTAATTCTTACAATAACGTCGGCAATTGCGAAACGAATTCACCGCCTAAAAAATATGAATATGTATAAGAGTCTAAATATTTATAGGAATATTTTTTTTTTTAATTGAGTTCTATTCTTTTCCTATTTTAGGAGTCCTTTTTTAGTTGGGAGAGAATATTAATTAATTATTCTTCCCTTATATTTTAGGAGTCTAGTTAATAAAATAAAAAATTTAAATAATAAATTAAAAAAAAGGTGAAAAGACGATTTTGTCTAAATCAAAGTTTTTTAATGAAGGGCAAAAAGTGCAAATCACTTTTTATTTTTAAGGATCTTCACACTTTTAATATATTATAAATAAATTATAGATTAGTCGTTATCTATAAATTTTATTTGAGAAAAAAAATTGTAAAAGACATTCATAAAAGCCTAAAATACTTGAAAAAATTGCACCCAATCTACTTCAACTTGGAATCAATTCGTGTTGGTATGAAGAATATGGCAAAAATTTAATTTATTTTTAATCTCTAAATTTTAGGAATTGTGATATAGTCAAATAAGGAAAGATTTAATACCATAAATTATACCAAATCTTAAATTACTAAATATAATGAAAAATCGTGAAAAGGTGATTTTGTTTAAAACGGAGTCATTTAATAAAGGGAAAAACATTCAAACCACATTTCTAAAACCCTTCACATGTACAAATATAATTTGCAACTCAAATATTTAACGACTTATAATTTTTTTAATTCATCCTACAAATAATATTACAATTACATAAGACAGAGGCAGTAAGATATATTATTTGAAAATTAATTAGTAGCAAGTACTATAAATCACAATAATTAACAACTAAAAATATATAAAGACTATATATTATAAATTCGATAGACTCTCTTAATTTCATCAGTGTCACATAAATTGGGACAGAGAGAGTATCATAATCTAAAAGTAATGTAGAAATATTATAAAACATAAAAATTAACAACTTAAAATATTCAAAATCACACAAAAATCTAAAAATTATATAAAAAATTTGATTGAATCTCCAAGTTTTATTAGTGTCCCATAAATTAAAATGATGAGAGTAATATATATTATCTAAAATTATATAAAAAAATATTATATATTGTTATAATCAATAATTCAAAAAATGTAAATAATGAAAAAAATTAATTGACTTTAAAAAATTTATCTGTATCACAAAAAAAGTAGCATACACGGACTCTTGTGTCTAGTATAGACATAGGGTGTATTTGGTATGAAGAAAATGTTTTCATGAAAAATATTTTCCTAGAAAGTGTTTTCATGGAAAAGAAGTTGGTTTCTTACTTATTTTCTTATGTTTGGTTGGTTAGTGAAAATAATTTTTGAAAAATATTTTTTAATATTTAGTTGATGAATGGAGAAATATTTTTCAGAAAATACATTTTAGTGTTTAGCTAAAGAGTACAAAATACATTATATAAAAATAATTTCTGACCTCGAAAAAGGACTTCTTTTTAGGGTGTGTTCAATGTGACGAAGAAAACATCTTCTAGGAAAATAAGTTGTTTCTTACTTATATTTTTGTGTTCGTTATGTAAGTACAAAAATATTTTCTAAGAATATTTATATATATTTAGCAAATAACGATGAGAATAAATAGGATAAGAAGGGACTTTATTAA
>NC_061111.1:124026793-124033490 GCF_002878395.1 Capsicum annuum
TGTTTTCCTTACTTTTTGAAAGGAAGTCATTTTTCTTAGATTTGAGAAAAATAAGTAAATTTAGAAAATATTTTTCAAAACATTTAAATCAATTAAATATGAGAAAAATGGAAAACCAAACATACTCATCGACATGATACTAGTATATGTACCCGCGTGAAGTGCGAATAATATTAAAATATTATTTTTAATAATTTCATATTGGAATGTCTTGTTCGTACATGTTAAACCATATGATCTTGAAAAAAAGTTCATATCATATTATTTCTCAATAAAATATGTAAAAATAAAAAACTATGCCCCTACCTCCACCTCCACCCTTAATATATTTAAAAAAATAAATAAAAAAACTCTGCCCGTCCCCTCCCCCCCTTCCACCCCTAACCCAATCACCCTACCTCTAAAAAAATCTATACAAAAAAAATAATCATTAGTTGTAAAAAATATTATATTTCATATTTTTCTTTATTATATTATTCATAATTAAAATCTACAGCACCTCCCAACCCCACCCCATTCAATGTACATTTTAAAATTATTTTTTGTATTAAACGAATAAACAGTTGAATTTTTTTTCTCTTATCTCAAAATATAAAAATTAAAATAGACAATTTTGTTATGCATAAAAAATGAAATAAAGATCAGGAGAGGATTCCAAAATAATCTAATTTATTAAATTTTGTCTCCATTTTAAAATTAGTTACATTTTCACATCAACCAAAATATATCTTTATCTCATATTTAATTTTTTTTACTCAAATTCAAAAAAAAATTATTAACTTTTCCGAAGAATTAAAAGAAATTTCATAATGTATGTAGCATGTCTTGAATATTAATTTTAAAGGAAAAAGTAAACTCATAAATTCATTAAAATATAAGATTTTATTTGTTATAGTTAAAAAAAAAAAAATTAAATTTTTTAATTTATTTCTTAACTTTTATTTCAGTGTCCATGATTTTTCCATTGTTTAGATTTATCTATTTATATGTTATTTTAAATTATAATTTCATATTAATATAAAATAAATAAATAAATAAAGATATTGGTCATACATTTATTTACTTACATTTTGTAATAAATTTTTTTTGTACAACATGACGTTGAAATTGATAAATTTTTTCATGCATAACAGAAATGATAAAATGAAATATAAATTAGAAGACTCTAATATAGTCTAATATGTCAGATATGATTAAGATTTAAAATTCAAGTTAAATACTTTCAACTCTATCAAATAAAATTTTACCTCATATTTTAATTTTTTAATTTTTATTTAATTTCAAAAAATTTATTGTCTTAGTCTGTAGAGTTATAAGGAATTCAATGAGGAAAATCTTACTCTTTTAGGCTATGATTTATTTTTGTGTTTTTTATTTTCTTTCTCTATATTATGAAACTAAATAATGCTTAAAATCACTAAAATAATTATAAATATAAATTAGCAAGTAAAATTTAAAAATAATAAATAATTAGAATATCTAATGTTTTGTAAAAGTCCTAATAAAGTAAACATGTGAATGCAGTACTTATTAGATACAAAAATCAGACAATCATAAATTACATACAATTGAATTAAATACAAAAAGACTATGCAATAATACAACGCTAGAAAAAAGAACAATAATATCATACATAGATTTTAAAAAACTTAAGCTTGCCAACTATACCAACAAACTCCTATTTTTGCAACTATCTATTAGTTTCTTCTCTTCATTCTTGTTTATCCTTTCTGCAAGTCAACAATAACAAGAAAATTATCACTAAAAATTAGAATAAAATTTCAACACCTATTCACAAATTAAACAATATAAATGGTATTAATTTGAAATCGACTTACCTATAAATCCTTTACTTATCGAAGTCTTCATTTCTATTATTATCAATTTCTTTTTCTCCTTATCTTCTTGGAAGGTGTTGCCACTTGTAATGAGAAGTGAACTACCGTGAAAAATAGATAAATATGGGCATCAATAGGTGTGGACTTGTTTCTTTTCATTTACGGTAATAGAGGAAGATGAAGATATCATGCATATAAAAAAATGTTAAATAAAAATAACTTTTAAAATGAAGAAAGTAAAGAATGCAGTAAACAAATTCACCAATAAAACTTATAATATAAGAATATATATATATATATATAAAAGAGACTAAGAAACTAGAACCCTATTTCAATTCAAATTTCAAGTATCACATTGATTTGTTAAAAAAAATTTAGTTTGTTATTCTTTCTTATCCTTGCTTTTCTCATCTGTGATGCATATGTACCTAATAAATCATATATTTGAATTGAGATAATAATTTCAAAACCAACGAGATTATTAGTATTATTATTATTATTATTGTTATAATATATTTTATCTTTCACTAATATTTAATCAAATGTATTCAAATATAACAGAGTACATTATTAGTGTCACTACTACTATGTACGTATTAGTACTATTATTTATTATTATTGTTGTTGTTGTTGTTGTTGTTATTATTATTATTATTATTATTATTATTATTATTATTATTATTATTATTATAATACTATGAATTCAAACATAATCTACTATTACTATAACAACAACTACAACTATATTACTACTACTACTACTACTACTACTACTACTACTACTACTACTACTACTACTACTACTACAACAACAACAACAACAACAACAACAACACCACGCATGACTACTATTGTTACTAGAGAAAATTGAAGGAATGGTGTCTTTAAGTCTTGAATGAAGGATTTGTGACATTGACCAACTTAAAGGGTCAAACATAATTATAAAACTTGATTAAGTTAATTGTGGACTTGATTAATATTTTCAAAACTTTCTAATCTTTTCAAAGATACAAATTAACCCACATCCCTCTCCTCTCCAAATCATCGACCGTCTTTCTCCTCTCTCTCTCGACAACTTCTCTCAACTCTCTCTCAACCAACAGTTCCGGAAAATTTCTCCCTTCAATCCTCGGTGACTTTCATCTCCGGCAATAAATAGTCGGGCGAGTTCCTTTTCAACTTTCAACCGTTAACGTTATAGCAGTGTTATCCGGCGACAACAACCCATTTTTTCTATCACAGGTAAAAATTTATGTCTTTTTAGTTTTGAAGAAAAAGGAAGAACATGAGCATACTTCTCTTCTAGTATTGGTTAACAATTTTAATATTTGTTACTTTAATTTGAAATATGGACTGGAGAAAATCCTAATTTAATTTCTGGCATTTTTTCTCTACTCTTTCTGAAATATAATTTTTTGTTGTTTTTATAGTTCTTATTGTCGAACTGTTGATTCGATTCTTTGGTGTCTGTTGAGTTTTTTGAATTTTAATTTTTGTTGTTTGTATTTGTACAAATGCAAAACAACAATGTTGGTGATTTTTGGTCACCATTAATGTTCTTATTCTTGGTGAGTGTGTTGTGTTGGTTGTGTTGTTGGGTTGATTTGTTGTTGTCTTCCTAGAAAAATAGTATATTTGATATTAAACGGTGATAGTGCTGTTGTCCTATTGAACAAAATCCTGGTACTATTTTTTCACAATAGATGCAAATGATGCAACAGATAAAAAATATGATACAATAAATGAACAATATGATGCAACAAATGAATCATCTGAAGCAACAGATGGACCATTTGATGCAATAGATAAATATCTGATGTAACAGATAAAAATTTGATGCAACAGATGAACATCTGATGCAACAAATAAACATCTAATGCAACAGATAAACAATCTAATAGATCGTTCATTTGTTGCGATAAACGACTCTTCTATTTGAAAGAAATCTAAACAACATTGACAGTTGATAACAGTTCCAACAAATAACTCATTTGGAAATAGATAAGTGATCTGTTTCAAAAAATAAGTGATCTATTATAATATTTTCAATGAATTACTTATTCGTTGCAACAGGTTGGTTATATGTTACAACAGATAACCTTCTTGGTACAACAGATGAATGATCTATTTTTATTGTTTCCAATGATTTACTCATTTACTGCAATAAGTCAGTTATATGTTGCAACAGATAACATACCTGGTGCAACAGATGTGTGGTCTGTTAGAGCTGTTATTTTACTGTTATGCATGTTAGATTTACTGTTATCCCTTTTTAACGATGCATTAATCAATTTTAATCTATTTTATGTTTCTGTTAATTGAAGATAATATGGCTCCCAAAAGAAAAGAAATCGAATCAAGTCCAAGTAAAGAAACAAGTGAAGCAACTAGGCTACATCCACCACTCTATGAGCTTGCTTTACAAGCGTTATCTCAATCAGGAGAAGAAGATAATGAACACAGGAAAGAGGAATGTTTCAAAAGAGATAATCCAAATGCTAATATCCCTTCTCCCGAAGAGTTGGTCAAAATCTTCAGCATTGATCGTTATCCCATGAGAATGCAGTACGATGGTGCCACAGATTTAACGGCTGATTTCATGGTTAAGTCAGCCATGGGAAAATCTTTCGACGCCTTAAGAAAAATACTTCAAGAACAAAAATTGGATTCTTATTTCAAGGAAAGCTGCTTTGGGCAAATTCTTGATTTACCGGAGGACAACAATGCTCGTTTCCAAATGAAAATAGTATATAATCTTCTCAAGCGTAGGTTTATGTATGAAAACAAAGATAAGATGGATGAGGCATAGATAAATTACTGTGGCATGCCTATTTGTTTTGGTTGGAAGGAGTTTGCCATAGTTACTGGACTAAAATGTTATCCTCCTTCTTCTTCTCAAGTTATACCTACTCTAACCCAAAGAAAAACACCCTGCACACTCAAAAAACGCAAAGGCAAGTCGAGTGATTGTGATGACCTGGTGTCCATTATTGGTCCAAGCTTCAAAAATAAAAATTTGATGGAAGCGTTGAAAGGTAAAAGACTTTCAAAGAAGCACAAACAATCATTGTGCTTGGTTTGGTTTGTACATAATATTCTTTGAGAGAGAAACGCTAACAACAATATATGCTTCGATTTAATAAATCTCTCCGAGGATCTTAAGGCATTTAACAGCTATCCTTGGGGTTATGAAAGCTTCAAAATAACTGTCAAATGTTTATTGACTCTGTTAACGCCAAAGACAGTCAACTTATATAGCTTTTCATGGGTTTTCATGGTAAATATTTCTTTTATTATAATATAATTTATTTTTTTATTCAATAATGCTTTTGATTTATTGGCATTATGTTATAGACTTGGGCATTTAAAGCCATTCCTTATTTGAGACAACAAGTGAACTACCAAGAAGAAGTTTTTTGTCTAAGAATCCTGAGATGGTTGTCGGTCAAAACTGATAAAAATGTAAAATATTTTGATCTTTTTAATCCCCTGAAGAAAGCAATTATTCTAATTCAAATCAAGTTTTTATTTTAATTAATGATTATTTTAAATGATTTCATCATCATTCTAATATATGTACTGATTTATTTTAGATTGTCCATCCATGGCTTGTTCCGACCAATCAAGAGTTGAAGATACCATTTTTTTGTTACTTTACAATCAGTACAAACTTTATCGGACCCTACGGTTGTTGATAGAATAAAAATGGAATTGTTTAGAATAACAACCATTATAAGAAAAATAATTTTGGAGGGTGATCTTGTTGTTGTTGATGATGGTAGTGGTAGTGGTAGTGGTAGTGGTGCTGCTGTTGGGGCTAATGATGTTGCTTTTACAGTTTTTGAAACAACAAACCATTATGATTATGATCATATTGGTTGTACAGATTCTTCCACTTCTAGTGAATGTTCTGCATGCAAATGTCAAGATTGCAAGGCAAAATATGCTGGAGTGATTGTCATTCCATCAAAAAGGATTTCATATCCATACATTCCACTAGGGATCAAGGTGGCTAAGAGGAGAAGGAAAGATATTTCTAAGGCATCATCAAGCATAAAAAAAGCTAAATTCAAACTCCTATGTCTTTGTCTTTCACCGTTGTTCAATGTATAAGGGCCACGGAAGAGAAGCATGAGCTGAAGAAGGTGAATGTATATCATCTATTCCAATAAATAAATAGGCATATATATGTTTTAACAGATGATACATCTACTGAAAATTATCAAATAAATATATACATCTGTTGCAACTATTGTCTAACCCGCTGCATCAAATGTGTTATCTATTACAACATATGTCCGTTTGTTTTAACAAATCAAATAGGTTTTCATACTATTTTAATTTGTACCAATAGATTAGTCTTATTTTGCAACAGATGGATCATCTATTCAAAATTATTGTACCTCTCTATTTTACCTATTCGAATTTATCCGAAAAGATGATTCAACTGTTGCAACATAAGACTTATTTATTGCAATATATAGACAATCTGTTGTATATCTGTAATAAGCATTGACAATTTTGGTTTCCAGGTGGATGTCACAGTAGAAGCTACTACTGAACAACATAATTCACAGTTGATAATCCATCAACTTCTTCTAAAGCATTACCCATTTGAAGTGTTCAACATCTCAGACAAGGCTCTAAAAAACTAACAAAGTTGATCAACGACTATTCAGAATGGATTACTGATGGGCTGTTAAAGCATCATGTCGGCAGGTAAATAAATTAATTTAAAAGATATTCATTTATACAATTCTCGTTGTAAAAATATGACATTAACACATAAATTATCATGTAGAAAACAAAATGACGAACACTGCAAACTGAACAAATCGAGTCTTGGTTTTGATATGTTA
>NC_061111.1:124036490-124086141 GCF_002878395.1 Capsicum annuum
CAATGATAATGGTAGTGAATATATTGGTCCTTTTGATAACTATTGCAAATTACAAGGAATTTATCATCAAAGAACTCTACCAAAGATGCCTAAATTAAATTGCTTGGCTGAAAGGATGAACCAAGATCTAATTGAGTTTAGATATGTACTTTCAAAGGCTAAACTTCCAAATTCTTTTTAGTAGAAGCACTTAATATTGTTGCTTCTGTTATTAATTTAACTCCTGCGATTTTTTTGGATGGTGATGTTCCAAATAGAATTTGATTTGCTAAGGATGTTTCCTATGATTACTTGAAAGTTTTTGGGTGTAAAACTTGTGTGCATGTTCTAAAAGATGAGAGGTCAAAATTGGATGTCAAAACTAAGAAATACATTTTTATTTGTTATGTTCAAGATGGGTTTGGGTATTGCTTTTATGATCCAATTGATAAGAAGATTATTAGAAGTCGTGATGTAGTGTTCTTTGAAGACCAAACTATTGAAGATATTGACAAGACTGAGAAAATAAATTCTTAAAATACTGAGAGCTTAGTTGATGTTGATCCAGTTCCTATTACTAATACATCTATTGCACATAATGGAACCCAAGATAATAGAGCGGATGATAATCAAGAGGATGTAGAACTCACATATGGTTTGATTAAAGATGTTGTGGTTGATCAACAACCAACTCATGTTTACGTAACTACTTCAGATGATCCTGAAACCTCTTGTAGAAGATATTGTACGGAGAAGCAAAAATCAACACGTTATTCTCCAAATGAGTATGTACTTTTGATAGACATGGGAAAACCTAAAGATTATGATGAAGCTATGCAAGATAGTCACAGAGATGAGTAGATAGAAGCTATGGAAAATAATATAAAGTTACTCCATGAGAATGGCACATATGAGTTAGTGGAATTACCGAAAGGTAAGAAAACTCTAACAAGCAAATGGATCTTTAGAGTAAATCAAGGGTAACGTACCTCTAGGCCTAGGTATAAGACGAGACTAGTTGTCAAAGGCTTTGTCTAGAAAAAAAGAAATCAACTTTAATGAAATTTTATCTACTGTCGTGAAAATATCTTCTATTCTACGGTGTTAGGCTTAGCTGCACATCTAGATTTAGAGGTTGAGAAGATGGATGTCAAGACTGCTTTTCTTCATGGTGATTTAGATGAAGAGATTTACATGGATAATCCTGAAGGCTTTGCAGTCAAAGAAAAAGAAGATTATGTCTGCAAATTGAGAAAGAGCTTGTATGGCTTGAAACAATTTCCAAGACAATGGTACTTGAAGTTTGAATCTTTCATAGAAAATCAAGGATACAATAAAACTTCTTCAGATCACAGTGTATTCTTTCAGAAGTTATCTGATCATGATTTTATTATTTTACTACTTTATATGGATGATATGTTGATTGTTGACAGAAATAAATCTAGAATTACAGTCCTTAAGAAAGAGTTGAGCAAATCTTTTGCGATGAAGGACTTGGGACCAACAAGAAAAATTTGTCATCCAAATACACAAAGATAGAGATAAAAGAGAGTTATCATTGTACCAGAAGTAATACATTGAGAAGGTACTGAAGAGATTCAACATGACAGAAGCAAAAATGGTTAGTACTCCTCTTGCTAAACACTTCAAATTGAGTACAACCCAGAGTCTATCTACTAATAAAGAGAAAAAAGAGATGACTTGTGTTCCCTATTCCTCTGCATTTGGAATCTTGATGTATGCTATGATTTGCACTAGATCAGATATTGCACATATTGTTGGTACTGTTAGCAGATTTCTTTCTAATCCTGGAAAAAAGCATTGAAATACTGTAAAATGGCTACTAAAATATTTGAAGGGTACTGCATATATAAAGTTGTGCTTTGGTAAGTGGCATGCCTGAACTTGTTTGCTACACAGACTCTGATTTGAGAGGTAATCTTAACAACTCAAGATCCACTTTTGATTCTATGATCACTTCTGGAAAAGGAGCTATTTCATGACAATCAAGACAATTGAAGTGTATTGCTCTATCCACCCCAGAAGCCAAATATATTGCTATTACTGAAGGTGCTAAAGAATTACTTGGATAAAGGAATTTATGAAAGATCTTAACTTTGAGCAATCAAGGTTCATCTTATTTTGTGATAATCAAAGTGTTATTCATCTCATCAAGCACTCCACTTTTCATTCTAAGTCCAAAAATATTAGTAGAAAGTATCATTGGATTAAAATGGCTATGGAAGAGAAATTATTTGGGTTGAGAAGATACACACTCATGAAAATCCTTCAGATATGCTAACAAAAGTGGTAGTTGTAGAGAAGCATGAGTATTATAGAACTTTGGCAGACATGAAACCTGTCATGATTTTCTCCTCTTGAAAAGTCATTTGGCCCCTTGGCAGGAGAGGGAGTTTTTTGCATCATGGCCCATGTCCAGCCAAAGGCCCATGGCCTAATCCTATTCTCTTTTGATTTCTGATCCTATTTGGAAAAGAATTTGGATTTCTATTCCTATTTTGAGTTGGTTTGGCTTTAAGAAAAACACCACCCATTTGAGAGAGAAATATTCATGCTCATTGATATTTGACTTTGAGAGACTTTAGCACATAAGAGAGGTTTTTGAAGAGCTTTTACCACAAAAAGAAAGAGAGTTTAGTTGCTGCAGTTTTTCCTCTTCGACCAGCCAACTTCAAGTCATGTTTCCGGCTTATTCACCATTGAATCAGATAGAAATTTTTACTAAGTGTTTATAACATCTTGATGTTTTCTTTTAACGGTGGAGATCAGATTTAGAGGTTCGCAAAATCTGATTTTGAGTCCCCAACAATAGCTCTGTTTTGGGTGATTTCTCTTGATTTACTTTTGTTGGTGTAGCTATTGCGTCTCCGTATTTGGCTCTTGTTGTGTGGTCATTCGAAAAATATTTGTAACCCTCTTATTGTTATAGTGGAGCAATTTGGATCTCTGTGATACTGTGGTTGGTACCTTCGACGTGAAGGTTTTTTCGATGTTAAACTTGGTGTTCTTTACTTTTTTGTTTTCGTATTTACCTCTTTCTGTCATAACATTTGCCTCGTGACACCACTCTAGAGGATCTTTGCCTAATACATAACTTTTGGCTTATTTTGACTTTTTTGGCTTAACACAAGTGGTTAAAAGCGTTTTTTAAATTTTACCCAAAAACCACAATATAGTAACAAATTTCTCTGTTTCTCTAGCCAGTTGTGTTCTTTGGCTCTAAGGTTGAGCCCGTAGAACTAATATGGATATAAGAATGTTTTTCTAGTGTTACGATACATAAATCCTGGAAGTAGTTAGATGAACAAACATCCAAGGAGGTGTTGGGAAGTACATCTTCCACATAAGGAATTTAACAATTAGTAATTGTTTTTAGTATTTTCAATTAGATGCTCACATTATTTCCCATCATTTTGAAAAGAACGTTAATCGTGATGAATGTGGATCATAGACAAAAGGATTCATTACTATCAACATTAAAACCAATTTCTTTTGGAGATCCTTGATAGAATAGGGTAAAGAAAAGAGAGTACAATAAATTGTCTAGAATATATATTGGGAAAGGCTCCACATTTGTTTATGTACAATTCTAAATTACTAAAATTTATTCTTATCATTCAAGTTGAATTTATCTTATACTATATTTACTGTTACCATGAGTGGAGCTCCGGTCTGAAATGGATAAACCTATTCAGCAAAAGAAATGTTAAAAGGGGCAGCCCAATGCACTAAAGTGTCCGTCCCACCATGAGGGTGCATTGTACGCAGTCTTACCTTGCATTACTATCAACATTATACAATATGTAATCAATTTTTTCGGAGATCCTTGATAAACAGGATTAAAAAAAAGAGTATAATAAATTGTCTAGAATATATATATATTGGAAAAGGGTCCACATTTATTTATGTACAATCCTAATCCTAAATTACTAAAATTTATTCTTCGTTTATTTTTTAGGTTCATTCTTATCATTCAAGTAGACTTTATCTTATACTATATTTACCATTACTATGAGTGGAGCTCCGGTCTGAAATGGATAAACCTATTCAGCAAAAGAAATGTTAAAAAGAGTAGTCTAATGTACTAAAGTGCTCGCCCCACCACGAGGCATTTTTACAGAGGCTATCTCCAAAGTTTAAACATATGACCTCCTGATCACATGACAACAACTGTATCCGTTACTCCAAAGCTCTCATTCTACAAAAGAAATATCAGAAAAACAAAAATATCTCATTTGAAATTCTAAATGGTTCATTATGGGGAAGACGCTTTTCTAGGCAGTTAGTTGAGAAAACACTATCAAGTTATCATTATCATTATAATAATTCGAACTTTGAAGTCCATCTTCTTAGCTGCCTCCTCAGTATAAAAATAAAAGCCGCCAATAAAATAATGAATTTTGCGACTCAAGTGCCAAACTTCTTCCAATAATACTTTGATGCAACTGGGGGCTGCTCTGACCAAAAAAAAAAACAAAAACTGGGGGCTGCTACGTTCTCAGCTTCCACACATCGGATATTTCTAAAGTCTTCATTTACAACTCTGCTAATATTGCTGTCGCTGTTAATATTTATTCCTCTATTATATTAAAAATAAATATTCATCAATACTTATTTAATTTAAAAAAATAATATATAATTTAATTATTTTTATTTATTTTATTCTTAATATTAAATATAATTTATTATATAAAATATTTCTCAAAATATTAAATTTATTATATTCAAAAAGTAATATATAATAAAATATTATTTATTATTTTTTAATTCATGTGCTAAATTATAATAGTGAACAACTATTAATGAATGGAGAGAGTACCAAATTAAACATGTATGTGTGGTCAATCTTTTAATTTTCCCCTAAATGTTAGCATGACTCCGGTTACTGATCATTCACTGGCCTTTCCACAGTCTGCGGAGTAATTTGGTTGGAAAAGAGTTATCTCGAGATAATTAATTTTGGATTAGTTATTTCATCATATATATGAGATAAATTATGTCATCACTGTTTTATAAATGGTGAGATTATTTAATAATCTCACGACTAAGTTAAACATGCAATCAAATGTGAGATAAAATACGCCTACTTTATCCCAAAACTGTTACACCTTATACCTCACATCAATCGGACCCTTCACAAGATACCCTTTTTTTCCATCAAATAAATGAACTAAAAAAAGTCAGAAATATGGATAAAGATTTATGTGTTACTACCAAATCACAGAATGCAAAACCCTTTTGGTGTATACATTATAACTTAACTATGATTATGTGCGCGTAGTGTCATATATTCTTCATTTTAATGTTTGACAGTCAAATTTAAATTATCTGATGCAAGAAACTATTTACCACATATGTGGAGAAACTGTAAGAGGAACTATCACGAAGTTTATCAGTTGTAATGATGTTTATTAAGCAATTCATCAGTGGCATAGTTTGAGGCATGCAGATGAAAGAAACTAGTCGTAGCTTGCTATATTTTCGTTTGTTAAGTCAAGGCATGCACCTTCGAATCAATTATCAAACTTTGCACATATCATCTTCTTTTTTTTTCCACAAAAAGATCAAGTTGATCTGGTCACCTGGCGGCTCTTAACAAATACTAATAATATTCCGCTAGAATTAATATTATATACTCAAGGGTCTTTCGATATATATATATAGCTACTAGTTCATCTTAGTTTCTACCAACAACTCCTCTCATTAATCATCATGGCTGCCTCACAAATAGCTGTTATTGTGCTTCTAGGATTACTTGTTGCTACCAACATTGACATAGCAGGTTTCTGCCCAAACATTTAAATTTCGAGTCAAAAACATTGTCTAAACATTTTTTGTATGCAAAATCTAAATTTGCTTGATACTTGTTTGCTTATTTTTCGTATCCACGTACTTGTGTATCTTTTCCCACACTAACTTGCACTACTATATTCATTTAGCCAGGATTATTTGCTATTTTTGGATTAACACTCGCAAGTTTTTCCAAAATAGATGGATCCAAAAATGTAACTCTGCCGAAATCTTTCATTTATACTTGTTTAGTGAACTATTTAAACATATACAGTGTTTGAGCCAAAACTATTGGATTCGAAGGAACCAGTAACATATACACTATATCCGCCATATCTTCTTTACATTTTAATTTTTCAAGAATTCTAAATTGATTAAGTTTCTAAAACCATTTCTAATTCATATTGAACAGGGGCTCAATTAGGTGTTTGTTATGGAATGATGGGTAACAATTTGCCATCACATTGGGAAGTTATTCAGCTCTACAAGTCAAGAAACATAGGAAGATTGAGGCTTTATGATCCAAATCATGGAGCTTTACAAGCCTTAAGAGGATCCAATATCGAAGTTATGCTAGGACTTCCCAATTCAGATGTGAAACACATTGCTTCGGGCATGGAACATGCGAATTGGTGGGTGCAAAAGAACGTTAGAGATTTCTGGCCAGATGTTAAAATTAAGTACATTGCTGTCGGGAATGAAATCAGCCCTGTCACAGGCACATCTTATCTTACTTCATTTCTTATTCCTGCTATGGTAAACATTCATAAAGCAATTGGTGCAGCTGGTTTGGGAAATGACATTAAGGTTTCAACATCAGTAGACATGACATTGATTGGAAATTCCTACCCACCATCACAGGGTTCGTTTAGGAACGATGCTAGGTGGTTCACTGATCCCATTGTTGGGTTCTTAAGGGACACACGTGCACCTTTGCTCGTTAACATTTATCCTTATTTTAGCTATTCTGGTAATCCAGGGCAGATTTCTCTCCCCTATGCTCTTTTTACAGCACCTAATGTGGTGGTATATGATGGTTCACGCCAATATAGAAACTTATTTGATGCTATGTTGGATTCCGTGTATGCTGCCCTCGATCGATCAGGAGGCGGATCTGTAGGAATTGTTGTCTCAGAGAGTGGATGGCCATCTGCTGGTGCATTTGGAGCCACAACAGACAATGCAGCTACTTACTTGAGGGGTTTAATTCAACATGTTAGAGAGGGTAGTCCAAGAAAGCCTGGACCGATTGAGACATATATATTTGCAATGTTTGATGAGAATAACAAGAATCCAGAGTTGGAGAAACATTTTGGATTATTTTCCCCCAACAAGCAGCCCAAATATAACCTCAATTTTGGGGTTTCTGATAGAGTTTGGGAGATTTCTGCTGAAACTAATGCTACTGTTTCTCTCGTAAGTGAGATGTGAAATCTCTTTACCCAAGTATTGCTTGGATGGAAAGCTTAGTACCAGCAACGGAATTTATTCTTTGTCAAATTATCTTTGTATGCGACACTAAATAAAATTGCTGTCTTGCAAGTCCTCATGTATTGTTAACCAAGAGATGATGGAACTTTGAGTGCTTTAGATTCCTTTTTCTGTTGTGATATTTGTAATTTGGAAAGAAACTTTTTTTAAGTTAGTAAATTTCGTACACCATCAGTTACATTATTTCCATGTTTTATTAGAATCGGATATGGTAATTGCAAAGTTTAATTGTTTATCATTTCGTGTCTTTATCATTAATTTTTGTTTTTGGACATCATCTGGGTTCCGGACTTTGAAATAGCTCAGATTTATGCCTTACAGAATTAAAAATGAAATTATCGAATCAAATTAGTGATAAAGACACGAAATGGTAAAAAAATCAAAATTTAATCTTTAATTTTGTAAGGCATAAATGTGAGCTACTCTTAAGTGGTGAAATGCCCGTGTCCATTAACCATCAGCTAATTGGAGGAAGTTCAAAAAGAATTGACATTACTGATTTAAGGTTTTACCTTAATACTCTCTCCATTCCTTTTTCACGTAACAATTTTGTTTTTTTGAGAGTCAAATAATATCAATTTTGACCAACATTTTAAAATGTATTTTTTTATCATATTGATACGAGAAAAAAAAAAAACTTTTTTTTCTTATACTTTTCTTATAATTTCAATATTTAAAAGTATCGAATTAATTAATCTCTTTTATCTTTGAAAATTAGTCAAATTAATTCTCGATATCGAAATATTACAATTATTTTGGAACAAAGGAAGTATCAAGTTTGTCAAAGTCTAAAACTATGGCAAGCTCTTTCCCACCACAAATTTCCCTATGCTTCTAGTCAACTTGTTGAAGAAGGCATCACTTAGTTTAAGAACTAAACTGTACATGTTGGGAAGTAGTGGATAGCTTATGTATGAAATAGCTTGTAATCAGTTAGTCGGTTAGTTAGTTAGGAGTATGAGCTGTCAATATCTGTGTATATATACTTGCACTGATGTGCTAACTAATTGAATGAAACAGTTCCAAAATAATTGCTCAAAATATCTTATAATTCTTTACTCTCGCCAATCTTCTTCATTTTTACTAGCTTCTACGTTTTTCTTAGCTTTAATCTAGCTTTCATGGAGATTACTTAGATGGTATCATAGCATTACGATCACTGAACCAGTGATTTATTCAAAGGTATTTTAGCTAACTCAAAAATGACGGTCGATAACTAAGTGCCTAAGAAATTGAGCCACAATCATCCTCTATCTCTGTCTACGATTGATAATCTCTCTGCAGCTGACTAGAGCAGAGAATTACTCAACTTGGAGTTGTGCAATGCATATTGCAATTCTTGGGAGGAATAAATTGGGATCCATTGATGGTAATTCTAAACGAGCTAATTTTGGCGCAAATCTTACTAAACTGTGGGAACGATGCAATGAAATTTTCCTTTCATGAATTATGAACTGTGTTTCCATAGAATTATTAGTGGAGTTGTCTGCTCATATGATGCCTCTGCTGTTTGGAATGATTTGAGGGATCATTTTGATAAGATTGATGGATATAGAGATTTTCAGCTTCATAAAAACATTGCTACATTCACTCAAGGTACTAGCTCTATTTCTATCTATTTCTCTAGGTTGTGTGTATTTTGGATTAAATTTTATAGTATCACACTTATTCCTACTTGTGAGTTTTCGAGTTCGGCGGAATGCGAGACTTTTATACTGAATTGCACTTAATGAGACTTATGAGCAAGCTAGGTCACAAATTTTGATGAGGATTCCCCTTTCCTCATTGAACAAAGTTGATTCTATGCTAATTGAATGAGAAAATCAATGATCTATCACTCAACGTAGATCTATAACTGGATCTATTGAGAACACTATGTTGTTAGCTTGGAGAATTATGTTGCATGTGCATAAGCAGAATAAGAGTTTTAATCGTAACTATCGCAGAATTCCAATTCCTACAATATTCTATTTTGTGACTACTATAAAAAAAAAGGCCACACTAAGGCAGTTTATAAACTAGTGGGATATCCTACCTATTTTGCTCTATGAAGAAGTTCAACAATATGCATTAGGCTGCTCATAGTGTTTGTGTTGAAGGGGGGAGTTATAGCTTAGATCATGGCTTTGGTTTTTTCTGAATTTTGGTAGTAGGTCATCATATTATGAGAAGGGTGGAACTTCTTCTCATTTTGAGAGAAGAGGACCTTCTAACTTGAGAGAGGTGGACTGTCACGACCCAAACTAGGGCCTAGACGTAATAAGCATTCCATGTCCAACCAGGACCGGGTACCGTCCCCTTAACCCAACCCAACCGCCTTATACAACCTCAGATGGACTGAATTCCAAACATATAACAAGATAGCGTTATTGTTCACATCAAGACTCTGGGATAGGATCACGACCATGACCGAACCAACCGAGTCTAATCGTACCAAACCCAATCATCCATACCATACCAAAACAAAGAGAATATCAAAACATAATATGATAATCAAATTCAAAATATAATATGATTAAACAGTGATAAATTATGTCTGATGATGTCAGTCTCCTTGTAAGACCCCGCAAAATTCTAAGCTTAACTCAGTCCGTTAAAGCATGAAAAAAGGTCCTAAACTTAGAAAATTTTTTTAGCTAAGTGTTTATACTTAGGAGTATTTTAGCCGTTGTAAGTTGACGATCCTATTTTATGACCCTTATGACCTTAGAGTATCAATTTTTAGGTTTATCATGATCAGGAATGTCAGTAGGTCACTTCGGGTGAGTTTTAAATTTTTCGAACATCGTTTGAGGAATGTTTGGAAATTCAAAACAGTGGATCGACTCGATCTCGACGCGTTGTGTTGCCTATCGCATCAATAAATATTTTTCTCAACTCTCAGTGCCAAATACCAGTGAGTCGATGTGAACTCGACGTGTCATGTCGACAGTTAATTTTTCCCCTAGCTTTCAGTATAATTTCAGTGAACCAACGCAAACTCGACGTGACACGTTGGTCATCGCATTGATGCCATCGATGCGATGCATTGATCTGTGCGTCACTGGACACATTTTTAGTCATTAAAAAGCCGTGTCCATAGGGGTATTTGGGTCATTATCCCACCCATTTTCAGCCCGAAAACATAAAATCAAACAACCCTAGAAGCTAAATTGCTCACTTTCTTCCAAATTCTCTCAAAGCTACTTAAGAACAAACCCTAGTGCTTTTAATTTCAAGTGCAAATCTTCAAGAACAATCCACCATTCTTCACAAATTCAAGCATCCAGGTATGTGAAATGTTCATCGAAGGGTTTTCTTCTACCCTTGTAGTACAAGAAACTCCTTTAAACTACAAGTTAATTGATTTCATGAATTTCATGTGGGATTTGAGTGTATTCATGATTAAGATGTTAATTGTATTCTAATCCATGCTTTATTTCAAGTTTTATGTGAAATTATTTATCATGTGTGTAGTATCATATGAATTCATGTTAAAAGCCCTTGATTTTCGAATTGGGATTTGAAATTATAATGCCTATATGTTTTTTAGTATCATGTGCATAGATTATGTTCCTCAAGTGCTTGATAAATTGCTCATGTGAATTAAATGTGAAAATCATGACATACTATCATATATGCAAGCTTATATCTTACAAGTGTTTGATAGAATGCCTTTATGAATGAGTTGTGAGCAAGTGAACATTGTTATGCTTTTCAAGTTTATGCTATGCTTTACTTTTCATGCTATCAAGTCCTGGGGGTATTCAATACCCAAAAATCTAAATGCTTACCTAGAGTTACAGTAGTCACAGAATAGTCTCAGTAGTTACATAATCAGTAGTATTCAGTCAGTACAAAACTCAGTATATTCAGCCAGACAACTAAACTCAGTAAACTCAATATAGTTCAATCAGTTAACACGATCAGTAACATTTTAGTCCAGCCTAGTACAATTTATAAATCAGTTCAATGTCTATTCAGTTGGGAGTAGGATTTAGCACCGAGTGAAACCAAGGATGGGGACTCACCTGACAGTAGAGTGTGTGATCCTTAGAAGCAGTCCTTGCATTCCCGAACTATGTAGATAGTGTAGGTTGAGACATTAATATATCAGTTGAAGGTTGATGAGGTGTTCTACCTGCCAGTTGAGGGTACCACCATTCTCGTACAGAGAACCTGCCAGATAAGGGTAACTCTTCAGCTTGTCTTTACCCTTGGCATGGTATAACACCCTTTCAGCTGGGGTTATATGTTGGACCCTAATCAGTTTAGAGAGGGGAATGTCGGTTAGATGATTATCTCCCACAATTTTAGTTTCAGTCTCAGTATAGAACTCATTTCAGTTCTACAGAATCAGGACTGTCAGACACAGTTACCCAGCTCAGTATAGAACTTAGTTCAGTTCTACAGAATCAGGACTGTCAGAAATAGTCACCCAGCTATCAGTATTACAGTTATCAGTAAACTCATATATTAGTTAATCAGTTATCAAAACTCAGTATCCAGTGTGACTATAATCTCAGACATAATATATGTAGATATGTGCACAGTATTGCATAATCAGTGTTCTATCAATTTCAGTTATACATGTACTCTCATTCAGTTATATTTATGTTACTCAACCATTTATTATTCATCCATATAAACCCATGCATTCAGCCTTACCTAACTTAGCATACCAGTACATTTAAAGTACTGACGCATGCCTTTCTTTTGTGCTATGATGTTTTATATCATAGGTTCAGATGCACGGGCTCCTGACCATACTTAGCAGCTCAAATTATCAATAGCAATTTAGTAGTGAGTCCTCATCTATCGAGGTCATACTTTTATTTCAGTTATTAGTTTATTAGTAGTTTAGTAGTTGGAGTTAGTTTGGGGATTGACCCATCAACTCCACATTCAGACAATTTAATTAGAGGCTTTTCAGACTAAGTATTTCAGACAGATATTTAGTTTTCAGTATTCAGTACTTTGTTTTCAGTTGTGAACCTTATGGCAACTTCAACTTAATTTTCATATTTATATTATTATTATTATTGTGTGATTATTCAGTGCTCATAACAAATATCAGTCATGGGTTAACTTGTGGTCCTTCGGGATCGTAAGCACTATGTAGCATTTGGGGTGCAGACTCGAGGCGTTACAAACCTGGTATCAGAGCCTAAGGTTCAACAGATTCCTAGGAAATCTAAAATCCACATCTAGTAGGGTCTTGTGCATGGGTGTGTAGCGCGCCACACTTGTGGACAAGAGGCTATGAGGCATTTTTAGGAAAAGTTTTTCCTTCTTTCAGTATTAATATTGTGCAAGTGAGCATGAGCTCAAGTTACAGTCTTAGTCTAATCCTTTTCTTACTTTTGTTTACAGAACATGCCTCCTAAAGAGAACAATAGAAGGAGAATAGAAAATCAGCCAGCCCCTCAGCCCATTCAGGCAGATCCTTTGGACGAGCATGTCTTCCATGCGGAATTTAGGGCTGCATTTACTACCCTAAGCAATTTAGTGGTAGCCCAGAATAAACGACCAGCTGCCATTTCGGCCAGCCCAGTGGCCAATACTGCTGCAGCCAGAATTTGGAACTTCATTCAAATGAACTCTCCAACTTTTACCCGATCTAAGTCAGAGGAGAACCCACAAGAATTTATTGATCAGGTGTAGAAAGTCACATATATTATGGGGGTGACAGCTAGTAAGAGTGCTGAGTTGGCTGTTTATCAGTTGCAGGATGTGGCTCACTTATGGTTTAAGAAGTGAAAGGCAGAGAGGGCTGATGATGCAAGGCCCATAGAATGGGAGGAGTTTGCCACTGCTTTTCTGGATAGGTTCTTTCTACTGGAGTTGAGGGAAGCGAAGGTGTTGGATTTTATAAATCTGAAGTAGGGCAGCATAATAGTGAAAGAGTATTCTTTCAAGTTTACTCAATTAGCCAGATATGCTCCTCATGTGGTAGCCGATAGAAGATCCAAGATGAGTAAGTTTATGTCGGATGTGTCTAACAGTGTGGTCAAGGAGTGTAGAACTGTGATGCTGATTAAGAAGATAGACACATCGAGGCTCATAGTCCATGCTTAGTAGATAGAGGAGGTTAAGAAGAGAGAAAGAGAGAGAGAACAAGAGAGCTAGAATAAGTAGTTTCAACTTTGCCCAACCTAAGTTAGAAGATGGAAATCGTTCTTAGTTCTGCCTGAAATCCCCAGTTTCAGCCTCATTCTCAGCCAGTGCTCCAGTGTCGAAATTTAGATACGACAATAAAGATAGGGCACCAGGCCCTAAACCTCAGGGTAGCGTTAGTAGTGCCAGAACAAACCCTCTTTGCCAGATATATGGCAGAAACCACCAAGGTGTCTGCAGGGCTGGCAGTGATGAATGTTTTAGATGTGGAAAGCCAGGACACTGGGTCAGAGATTATCCTCAATCAGGTTCTTAGGGTCAGTATAATCGTCCTTCAGCTCAATCCGATCGCCCGAATTAGCAGGGTGCCACTTCCAGTGCCACCAGTGGGCAATGCCCAAACAGACTCTATGCTTTTCAGTCCCGACAAGATCAAGAAAGTTCTCCTGATGTGGTCACTGGTATGTTACAAGTTTATCATTACATATTTATTCTTTGCTAAATCCATGATCTTTCTTGTCCTTTGTAACTCTTTACATAGCTATTAACTCCAGAGTCAGTCCCAAAATCCTAGCAGAGCCTTTCTCAGTCTCTACCCCAATGGATAAATCTATCATAGCTCGGCGGGTGTACAGGAACCATCCGATTAGGGTATCTTAGAAATTCATTTCAGCAGACTTAGTAGAATTAGAAATGACAGATTTTAATGTCATTCTCAGTATAGATTGGCTTCATTCATGCTATGCTTCAGTTGACTGCAGAAACAAAATTATCCACTTTCAATTTCCAATGAACCTGTTCTTAAGTAGAGGGGTAGTACTTCAGCACTTAGCGTTCAGCTTGTTTCTTACCTTAAGGCGATAAAAATGATATCTAAGAGATGTGCCTATCATCTCGTTTGAGTTCAAGGCTTTAGTTCAAAGACCCCTAATCTTGAATCAGTATAAGTAGCATGTGAATTCCCTGATGTGTTTTCTAAAGATCTTCCCGAAGTTTCTCCCAAAAAAAAAATTAACTTTGGAATCGACCTTCTTCCAGATACTCATCCCATTTTTTTCTTACCATACAAAATGGAACATGTAGAACTCAAAGAGTTAAAAGAACAGTTAAAGGATCTCCTAGATAAGGGATTCATCAAACCTAACATTTCTTCGTGGGATGCACCAGTTCTATTAGTATGTAAGAAAGACGGTTCTCTCAGAATATGTATAGACTACTGTTAGCTAAATAAAGTCACAATCAAGAACAAGTATCCACTTCCTAGAGTTGATGACTTATTCAACGAACTTCAGGGTGCCAGCTATTTTTCTAAGATAGACCTCAGATCAAGATATCATAAGCTCAGAGTCAAAGAATGTGACATTTCAAAGATAGATTTTAAAACTCGATATGGTCACTTTAAATTCCTAGTCATGTCATTTGGTCTTACCAATGCCCCAATAGCTTTCATGGACTTGATGAACCAAGTTTTTAAGTAGTACTTGGATATGTTCATCATAGTCTTCATTGATGACATTCTCATCTACTCCCGTAGTGAACATAATCATGCAGACCATCTCAGAATAGTATTACAGACCCTCAAAGCCCATCAGCTATTCGCCAAATTTAGTAAATACAAATTTTGGCTAAGGTCAATAGCTTTTCTTAGCCATATAGTTTTCGGTGATGGCATTAGAGTGGATCCTAAAAAAACTGAAGCAGTGAGAAACTGGCCCAGACCCATATTTTTATCAGATTTAGGAGTTTCTTGGGTTTGGCTCATCTGTTGCATCTCCCATGTCTATATTGACTTAGAAAAAAGTCAAATTCCAGTGGTCAGATTCTTGTGAGAAGAGTTTTCAGGAGTTAAAGACTCGACTCACTACAGCCCCAATTTTGACTCTGCTAGATGATTCAGATGGGTTTCTGGTATATTGCGATGCTTTTGGAGTTGATTTAGGGTGTGTTTTGATCTAGAGAGGTAAGGTCATAGCGTATGCCTCTAGACAGCTTAAGCCCCATGAAAAGAATTACCCTACTTATGATCTTGAGATAATAGCTGTGATGTTTGCCTTAAATATTTGGAGGCATTATTTGTATGGGGTACATGTGGATGTGTTCATAGACCACAAGAGCCTGCAGTATATGTTTTCTCAGAAAGAACTAAACCTGTGTCAGAGAAGGTGGTTGAAGTTGTTAAAAGACTATAATATGAGCATCCTATACCATCCGGGCAAGGACAATATAGTAGTTGATGGTCTCAGTAGGATGTCTATGGGTAGTGTTGCTCACTTGGAGGATAATAAGAAGAATTTAGTTTAGGAAGTTCATCAGCTTACCCGACTAGTTGTCTGCTTAGTCGATTTAGCAAAGGGAAGTGTGTGGGTACAAAGCAGTTCAGAATCATCTCTAGTTTCCAAAGTGAAGAAAAAGTAGGACAGAGATCCCTGTTTAGTCAAGTTGAAAGAGTCAGTCAGATAACAGAAAGTAAAGGTTTTCTCCCAAGGGGGAGATAGTGTGTTACGTTACCAGGGTCGGTTATACATGCCAGGTGTAGATGGCTTGAGGCAATGAATTCTTGCAGAAGTGCAAAGTGAGCATTACTCTATTTATCCAGGGGCCGCTAAGATGTACCATGACTTGCGGGAGATCTATTGGTGGAGTAGGATAAAGAGAGACATTACAGAGTTTGTAACTAAGTGCTCGACATGTCAGCAGGTTAATTAAGCACAAAAAACCTTGTGGTTCCATGCAAGAGTTTAGTATTCCCACATAGAAGTGGGAGGAAGTGAAAATGAACTTTGTGATGGGTTTTCCCCGTACTCGTCATCAGCATGATTCAATTTGGGTCATTGTGGACAGGATGACCAAATCAGCTCATTTTCTACCAGTTCATACCTCTTATTCATCCAAGGATTATTCCAAGCTCTATATTAGAGAATTGGTCAGATTAACATAGTTTCGTTGTCTATCATCTCATATAGAGGTACGCAGTTCACCTCTCATTTCTGAAAAACCTTCCAAAAGGGTCTAGGTACCCAAGTTCACGTCACTACAGCCTTCTAACCTCAGACAGATAGTCAAGCAGAGAGGACCATTCATACTTTATAAGATATGTTAAGGGCTTGTGACATTGACTTTAAGAGTAGTTGGGATGATCACTTTTCCTTGATTGAGTTCGCGTATTACAATAGTTACCATTCCTGCATTCAGATGGCTCCATTTGAGGTACTCTACAGGAGGAGAGGTAGATATCCTATTAGTTGGTTTGAAATGGGTGAGGCTACAGTGGTAGGGCCTGACTTGGTATTCGATACCTTAGAAAAATTTTAGTTAATCAGGGAAAGGCTTAAGACAACTCAGAGCCGACAAAAATCGTATGCAGATGTGCGAAGAAAGTATCTTAAGTTTGAGATTGACGACTATGTGTATTTGAAAATCTCTCCTATGAAGGGAGTGAAGAGTTTTGGAAATAAGTGGAAGATCAGTCCCCTGTATGTCGGTCTTTACTGAATTCTCAGCCGTTTTAAAAAGGTATCTTATGAGCTTAAGTTGCCTTCAGATTTAGCTTCTGTCCATCCAGTGTTTCATGTCTCCTTGCTAAAGAAATGCATAGGTGACCCTGTAGTTGTAGTATTTATACAGGGTGTAGATGTTCAAAACAGTCTCTCTTATGAAGAGGTTACAGTCAAAATTCTTGATTATCAGATTCACAGACTGAAGAACAAAGAAGTTCCTCTAGTCAAAGTTCTTTGGCAGAATCAGTTCGCTGAGGGAGCTACTTGGGAAGCTGAAGCAGATATGCAGACCAAGTACCCTCACCTCTTCTTTCCAAAATCAGACTTATTTAAAGGTACCAGTTTTTCTTGAATTCACTCAATTCCATGCTCATATTACCTTTACAACTCTATATCGATTCAGGTGCATAGCATTCTCATATCATGCATACCTTCATGAAATAACTCAGTCATGTGTCATGTTTTTAGAATTCAGTCACGCTTCAGTTATGCATGTCAGTATGATAAATCAGTATATCAGTACTTTCAGTCATGTAATCACTTTTCAATTGTGCGTGTTCAGTATATATAAATTCAGTCTATTAGTATTCTCAGCTTAGTCAGTCTTATTTGAGGATGAATGTTCCCAAGGGGGAGATATTGTAAGACCCTGATAAATTCTAAGCTTAACTTAATGCATTAAAGCTTGGAAAGAGGTCCCAGACTTAGAAAAAAATTTCAGTCAAGTGTTTATACTTAGGAGTATTTTAGCTTTCGTAAGTTGGTGATCCCATTTCATGACCCTTATGACCTTAAAGTATCAATTTTTAGGTTTATTCACGATCAGGAATGTTAGTAGGTCGATTCGTGTGAGTTTAGATTTTTTGAACATTGTTTGAGGAATGTTTAGAAATCTAAAATAATGGATCGACGCGATCTTGATGTGCCGCGTCGCCTATTGCATCGATAAATATTTTTCTCAGCTCCCAGTGCCAAATTCCAGTGAGTCGATGCAAAATCGATGCGTTGCATCGCCCATCGCATCGATAGTTAATTCCCCCCAGCTTTCAGTGCAATTCTAGTGAACCAATGCAAACTCGATGCAGCGCATTGTTCATCGCGTTGATGCCATCAACATGGCACATCAGTTTTCGCATAACTAGACACATTCTCAGTTATTAAAAAGCCGCATCCAGAGGGGTAGTTGGGTTATTATCCCACCCATTTTCAGCCCTAAAACATAAAATCAAATTACCCTGGAGGCTAAATTACTTACTTTCTTCCAAATTCTCTCAAAGCTACTTAAGAACAAACCCTAGAGATTTTAATTTCAAGAGCAAGTCTTCAAGAACAACCCATCTGTCTTCATGAATTCAAGCATCCAGGTATGTGAAGTGTTTATCCAAGGGTTTCCTTCCACCCTTGGAGTTCCAGAAACTCTTTTAAACTACAAGTTAATTAATTTCATGAATTCCATATGGTATTTGAGTGTATTCATGATTGTGATGTTAATTGTGTTCTAATCCATGATTTATTCCAAGTTTTATGTGAAATTATTTATCATGTGTGTACTATCATGTGAATTCATGTTAAAATCCCTTGATTTTAGAATTGGGATTTGAAATTATGATGCCTACATGTTGTTTAGTATCATGTCCATAAATTATGTTCCTCAAGTGCTTGATAAATTGCTCATGTGAATTAAATGTGAAAATCATGACATACTAGCTTATGTGAAAGCTTATATCTTACATGTATTTGATAGAAAGGCCTCTATGAATGAGTTGTGAGCAAGTGAACATTGTTATGATTTTCAAGTTTATATTACCCTTGGCACGGTATTGACACCTTTCCAGCTAGGGTTATAGGTTGGACCCAATCATTTCAGAGAGGGGTATGTTGGTTTGATGATTTTCTCCCATAATTTTAGTTATAGCCTCAGTATAGAACTTAATTCAGATCTACAGAATCAGGACTGTCAGACACAGTTACCCATCTCAGTGTAGAACTCAGCTCTATTCTATAGAATTAGGACTATCAAAAACAGTCACCTAGCTATCAGTAATACAGTTATCAGTAAACTTAGATATCAGCTATTTAGTTATTAGAACTCAGTATCCAGTGTGACTATGATCTCAGAAACAGTATATGTAGATATGTACTTAGTAGTGCATAATCAGTCTTCCATTAGTTTCAGTTATACATGTACTCTCATTCAGTTATATTCATGTTACTTAGCCAGTTATTATTCATGCATTTGAACCCATGCATTCAGCCTCACCTCACTTAGTATACTAGTACATTAAAAGTACTGACACATACCTTTCTTTTGTGCTATGATGTTTTATATCATAGGTTCAGACGTATGGGTTTCTGACCACACTTAGCAACCCGGATTATCAATAGAAGATTTAGTAGTGAGTCCTCATTTGTCGAGGGCATGTATTTATTTCAGTTATCAGTTTATCGGTAGTTCAGTAGTTGGAGTTTGTTGGGGGCTTGTCCCATCAACTCCATATTCAGACAGTTTAGTTAGAGGCTTTTTATATTAGAGTATTTCAGACAGATATTTTAGTTTTTAGTATTTAGTACTTTATTTTCAGTTGTGAACTTTATGGAGACTAGGTTAATTTTCGCATTTATCTCAGTATTATTATTATTACTACTACTACTACTACTACTACTACTACTACTGCTACTGTGTGATTATTCAGTGCTCACAACAAATATTAGTCATTGGTTAGCTTATGGTCCTTCGGGGTCGTAAGCACCATGTAGCGTCTGGGGTGCAGACTCGAGGTGTTACACTCCTAGCTTATTCCAATGCCAAGGGTGACACAAATACCAATCCCACTCATACCAACCCCCACAAGTACCACAAAGTCTCTATCTAAAATAATACAAATATCTAGTTGGGACATGCCCCCAACCATGGCCAAAACCAATGTCCAAAATGAAAAAAAATGTCTAAGAGTATCCATATCATGAAATGGAGCCTTCCAGAAAGAAGGAAGATCATTACTTTAATCCAAATATTATCCCCGAGTCAATCACTATATAGGACGAGTCAAATGGTCGGTTTTTGCATAGTGTTGGTATACACCTACTAGTAGATGGGTTAGCGAATGACAGCTAGCATGTATCTCAAGATAAGGATAAAGTAAAGCCATTTAAAAAACCAAGTAAAACCATCTATTATGCATATAACCATACATATATATAAGTGTCGGGAAAGGGAATCCGTGTTTAACATGCATTTAAAATATTTACCTGGGTTGTGTAACCTTGCCTTTTAACTACACCCATAGGCCATATGGGTTCAGCTCCCCCTGCTGAAAGAGTTCCAGTACGTGTAGCTGCGCTACTAGGAAATATTACATGGGATGACTAGTACATCCCTCCAATATAAAACGTAAAACTCGCACGTGGGCATCAAAGACCCCTATATTAGCAAATATGAGTTTCTAGTTTCGGTTCCCCCGGAACCTCTACCTTCCACGAATAAGTTACTACCCCCGCCATTAATTCCCCAATTAAAACCATCCCCAAATAAATCTAATTACCCTTTATTAACCAAGGCCATTTATTAGTGGTATCGTCATACCAACCATACTTGCAAGATTCACCCATAGCCAAACCATTCAGGTTAAGGGGACTCTAATGTGCCCTATCCATTTATCATATTAAAATCTTAGGAGTCTTTCATGTACTCCACAAGCAAAACTAATAAGCCTTTAACCTTTGTAAACCATTTATAGTTTCATGCATAAGCTGAAAACAAGAAAGAGTTCCATTTAAAGAAGTCAATGTAATGAACATATCTTTATAAGCATTTTATGAAACACCTTGGGGGTATAATATAACAAAAACCAATTCCAAAGACTATTAAACCATTACCATGCAATCCAATTTTCCAAAACCACTATTAATGCATATAAAAGCACAGTTAAACCATATGAAACCATAACCAAACAATTTACACCAAAACCCCAAATTATTAGTGGAAAACCATAACCCATGCAATGTTGAAACCATGAAAACAACCATAAAATCCATGTCTTTTTAGAAATAAGAAGTAGGAAAGAAACATATGCCTTAAACCAAGAAAGATGATGGAAAAAAAAATCACCAAAGCAAGCCCCAAAGTAATCCCCAAGTTGAAACCTTAGCTCTCCTACCCGAAAAGCTCTTGAGAGAATTGTTGAATGTTTAGGAATAGTTTTTTATGTATTAATGAATAGAATAATAGGGTAAATCGCCTTTTAAGTGTATTAGAAGTTGTGGGTCATAATTAGGGTAAATAGAAAAATGTCTAGAATACCCCCATTTATGTCCCTTAAAACCCCATCACAGGGATCACCTGACCCTCTTATGAGTCATACCCTTCCTTACGATTAGTTCCCACCAATCGTACCCAGGCCTTAACCTTAGATCAGACACTATCAAGTATACGAATTATCTAACTAAGTTGTAACCTCAGCATACGATTCGTACCCATGATCCGTATCCCTGGCAAAATAAATTACCAAGAGGATCAAATACTACCCATCATACGAGTCCCTGATATGACTTGTATCCATGCTTTATGACTTATAACCTTAAGTCGTGACCATTTCAGTGATCAAAACCATCCTACCAACTAATACTTATTAGCTTACGACAGGACCATAACCCTCGTACCCTAATATATGGCTCGTACCTGGAAGTCATATTGGGTCTGAAGAATGAGTTTTAAGGAAAATTTCTAAGGCCAAAACACAGGATGTAACATTCTCCTCCACTAGGAACATTCGATGTTGAATGACAAATAAGGTAGGATAACCACACATAGAGTCATTTGCATTATCAAACATCCCTTTAACAAAGTTTGAAAACAAAGAGGCAAAGATATTAATATTTCCTTTAACAAACTCAGAAAATAAAGATGTGTCCAAGAACACATTTCTTCAGCATAAATACCAGGAGCATAAAACAAATGCGGATACTTGGACTTCATATCCTCTTCCCTTCCTACATAGCTTCTTTTACCTTATGGTTTCTCCACAGAACCTTAACTGAAGCCACATCCTTGGTCCACAACTGATGAACTTACCTATCCAATATCTCAACCAGGACCTCTTCATAGGATAGAGAATTCAAGACGTCCAACCCTTCCAAAGAAATAACCAAAGAAGGATCGCCAATACACTTTCTCAACATGGAAACATGAAAGACCAGATAAACTAAATCCAAACTCATAGACAACTCCAACTCATAAGCAGTATTGCCCCCTCTTCATAAAATCCCATAAGGACCAACAAACCGAGGAATGAGTTTCCCCTTTTTTCCAAATAACACTACTCTTTTAATGGAAGACACCTTTAGGAACACCCTATCCCCAACCTCAAACTCAAATTCTTTATGCCTGACATCCACATAGGACTTTTGGTGACTTTGAGAAGCCTTAAGCCTATCCCAAATTACCTTCACCTTTTTCATCGCTTAATAGACCAAATCGATACCAAACATATCTGCCTCACCAAGCTCAAACCATCCAATAGGAGATTAACACCTCCTACCATATAACGCCTTGAAAGGAGCTATACCAATACTAGAGTGATAGTTATTGTTATAAGCAAATTTTACCAAAGGTCGATGCTCAACCCAACTGCCACCATAATTAATCATGCATGCCTAAAGCATATCTTTCAATATCTAAATAGTTCTTTGCACTTGCCCATATGACTATGGATGGAAAACAGTACTCAAACTAACCTTAATCCCTAGTACCTTCTGGAAAGACCACCAAAAATAAGATGTAAACTGCATACCATAATCAGAAATAATCAAAACAGGCACCCCATGCAGCTTCACAATCTTTTGAAGATACAACTTTGTATAATCCTCCGCCAAAAAGGTAGTCCTTACCGACAAAAAGTGAGCAGACTTGGTCATCCTATCCATGATGACCCAAATCGAATCAAGATGATTTCGAGACTGAGAAAGACTGGTAAGTAAAATCTATATTGAGGCAACTTTATTTCTTAATGTAACCTACCAGGCTTCATGTGCTCAACCTTAATTTATTGACACACTATGCACTTGGCTACCAAGTCAACAACATATCTCTTTATACCATTACACTAATAGATTTTCTTAAGATCATGATTTATCTTTGTCAAACCAAGGTAGAAAACATAGCGCAACTCTTGCACCTCAGCCAAAATCCTTTGTTGTAACCCTTTGACATTCTGAAAAACAACCTCCTTTGGTGCTGTGAAGTACTATCACCAGTAATCTCAAACACCACCACCCTTTTCCCACTAATATCACTTTTGATTTTCATCAAGACTGGATCCAACATCCTTTTTTCCTTAATCTTTGCACCGAGAGATGATCGAACCACTTCTTGCACCATCACACCACCATCTTTAGAATCTAAGAGACGAACTCCAAGATTGGATAAGTGGTGAATATCCTTCACCAATTCTCTCTTGCCTTCCTCTACATGACCCAAACTTTTCATAGACAACCTGTTAAGAGCATCAACAATTATGTTAGCCTTACCTGGGTGGTAGTGAAGACTCATATCATAATTTTTGAGAAGCTTAAGCCATCTTTTTTGGCTAAGATTAAGCTCTTTCTATGTGAATACGTACTCAAGAATCTTATGATAAGAAAAGATATCCACATGAATACCATACAGATAATGCCACCATATTTTCAAAGCAAACACAACTTCCAACAGCTCTAAATCATGAGTAGCATAATTTCTCTCATGCACCTTTAACTTCTTGGAAGCATAGACAATCACCTTTCCATGCTGTATCAAAACACAACCAAACCCTACCTGAGATGTATCACAATAAACCACAAACCCATCATTGACTTCCGGCAAGGTCAAAATCAGAGCCGACGTCAACATATTCTTTAATTTCTCAAAACTCCCCTCACAAGCATCCAATAGAAAAAACTTAAACTTTTTCTTAGTTAACATAGTCAAAGCAACAACTATCGATGAGAAACTTTCCATGAACCACCTATAATACCCGACTAAACCCAAAAAGTTTTGAGCATAAGATGGAGTGTGGGCCTAGGCCACTCCTTCACTATAGCAACCTTTTGAGGATCAACTATTATCACGTTAGTAGAAATAATGTGACCCAAGAAAGTCACAACATTCGACCAAAACTCACACTTAGTGAACTTTAAAAACAATTGTTGTTTCTTTAAGGTCTACAACACCACACAGAGGTGATTAACATGATCTACCTCACTCCTCGAATACACTAAAATGTTATCATAAACATAATGATAAAGAGATCTAAATACTGCCTTAACACCCTATTTATCAAATCCTTAAATGCCTCCAGAGTGTTTGTCAATCCAAATGACATCACTAAGAATTCAAAATGCCCATATTGAGTATGAAAATTCATCTTAGGGATATCTACCTCTCTAATCTTAAGATGATGGTACCCAGACTGAAGATCTATCTTGGAAAAGAACTTGGCACCCTATAACTAATCAAATAGATTATCTATCCTTGGGAGAGGAAACTTGTTCTTGACCATTATCTTATTCAACTACCAGTAGTCAATGCACATTTGAAGGGAACCATTCTTCTTATACACAAACAACACCGATGAACCCTACGGAGAAATACTAGGACGAACAAACCCTTTATCCAGAAGATCCTTAATTTGCTTCTTGAGTTTTTTAACTCAAGCAGAGCCATTCTATATGGACGAATAAATATTGGACGAGTTTTGGGAAGCAAATTAATACCAAACTCTACTTCTCTATTTGGAGGAACACTAGGAAGATCATTTGGAATGACCTCTGGAAACTCATTAACTACCAAAACTGATAACAAAGAAAGACCTTCCGAGTTAAAATCTTTAACTCAGACATGGTGATAAATACACCCTTTATAGATTAACCTTCGTCCTATAAGATAAGAAATAAATCTTTCCTAAGGTGATAAAAATATGATATGATCCAAGGGGCCATCATAGCTTTCGATTGGAGGCCAACACATGAAGACTCAAGCTTGGGGCTTGCCTTTAATGCCTAACCCAAGATCACAAGTCTGAAGGATGGTCAATATCCAATTATACTCCAAGTTTGCCCTTCATAAGGGCCTTTTTATCATTTTCTTGGAGTATGAGACGCCTATAGAGTGTAGAAACTCATTAAGGTCCTTTTGGTCATTTTGCTATGTAATAAGTTTAGCCAGGGCTTTAAATAGCTTCTATTGGTTCATTTTCTAGGAACTTGGATTATATTTTGAGAGATAAACTCTTTGAGAGTGTCTTGGAAGTATGGATTCACTTGTGGCAAATGTGGAATCACTTGTGTTGGTTACTAGTTTAGAAATGGAGATTTCTTGGAAATTTTTGTTCCCTTGAGGTCTTCGTAAGAACTTGGTATTTCTTGTAAGAATCTTTGGGTCTTAATGTTTGATACACATTTGGGTTCTTAGATTTGTGTATTCATATGTCAAGTTATCTATCCATTTATTGTTATTGCTTGTTGTCTATCTTTTTCTCGGTTTTTGTATTGAATTCATAGCTTATTGTTGTTATCTTGGTATCATGTTGTTGGCTGGGTTTGTGTCTATTGTTTAATGTTTTGTTTCATTTGGTATCAAGAGAAAGGCTTGATTTTGTTCCAACAAAATCACTCTTAGGATTGTTGCCTAGAAAATTAAAAAAACAGAGTGTCCAAATCCAAAAATCTCATAAAAAAATTGTTGTTCTTGATTTTGTTCCTTGGACGAAAGTTTGAACTTAGATATAGGAGTATTTTGTGTGTTTTGATTGTTTCTAGTGCTAAGCCCTTCCTCATTAACACTATTTGAGTCTAGATCTAAAGCCTGAGCTCAAAAAAATGGGTTGTTGTTGTTTGTTGTTGAGGATTGGTGGCTGAAAAAATGTGTTGTTGAAGATTTGAGCTTGAACATGTGTTGTTGATATTTGGGGGTCTAACATGAACATTAGAACTCAATGATTCAAAAGTTGTGCTCTTGGTGTTCGTCACTATCTTCATATCTTGTTAAAGATAAAATAGGTTGTTTGATCTAAAATCAAAGAAGAAAGAAGGTGTGGTCTTGTTAGTCTTGAAACATATTCCAAGACTATTAGAAAAGAAGAAAGGGGGCCAAAAGACTTTCAAAAAGTCTTATTACCAAAAGAGAGAAAGGGGTCTTCCCAAGACCTACAAAAGAGGAAAGGGGAACAAAGTCTTCAACAAGTGTTTTGCCAAAAAGGTGAAAGGAAATTCAAGCCTTTTTGAACATTGAAAAGCCTCCAAGTCTTGTTGTTTCCCTCCCAAAACCAAAAAATACATCTTCCAATTGAATATTGATTAATACAAATTGAAGTTAAGAAATTTTTTTTCAACTTTCAACAATTTTCAACAATCAGTGATAGGCTGCTACATCATCACCCTACACAAAATTGCTTAAGCTCAAAAATTTTGATTCTAATTTTTTTTTCTTTGTTTCTTTAGTTACATTGCTTGATTATAATACTAATTAGCAACTATTAATCATCTACCAGGTTGTGAATTAGTTGTTTGAGTCTATTTCATTTATGTTACCTTTCTTTGTGTGCTTTTATCCTTTTGTAATTCATTGTAGTTTCTTGGTTCAAGTCTGTACGTATTTTCTTTGAGTCATTTCAAACAAGAATCTATTCCGACCTCAAGCCACAATTGGTACCAAGTAAACTCATAGTAGTATAAATGAGATACCAACAATTGTAAGGCCAATTGAGTGATATTTCAAAGGTGTGAGCTTGAGAGATTGTGAGGTCGTTTTTGTTTCTAACCTTAACTTATTTGCTGTTTTTTGGTTTTGTTTAGTATTTTTGTAGGTAAAATGGAGGATGAAGGTGAAATTCCTAGATAGGATGGTTCCATCATGGAGACGCTCAATACTATAAAAATTAGAATGGATGGGAGAATGGAGAGAATGGAGGGAGGAATGGAAGGGATTGAAGGTTCTTTTTTAAGGAGAATGGACTTCTTGGAAGTTTGTCTAGACTCGAGCCATTCAAGTCACAAGAACTACTATAACTCTATATAGTGGACCTTCTCCCAACACCTACCCTACCATAACTCTAGATACACTTCACCAAATGTTCAATCCACCTAGAAAAGTACATTAACCCATCAACCAAGCGCTTACTTATCCAAATAACCGAAACCAAATCCACCAAGAAGCTCCACAAAACCAAGAACCCCAAGAAATACCGAGAGCCCTACTTAACCGAAACAAACCAATCCAAATTAATGATGTGGGAGGTGAGGGTCCTTATGGTGGTGAGGAATTAGATGAAGTGGCTCTCTTTGCAGAATTTGTGAGAAATAGAAGAAAAGCTCATAAAGGAGGGCATAGGGGTCTAGGAGGAAGGTTTGGTCTGATTCCTCATGGTAGAGGTAACTTAGGACAATGTCCTCATGTTCAAGAATGCTATCATGCGGATCAAGTAGGAAATTTAGGTAGAGACACGGGTCTCAACTAAATCAAGATCACACTTTCTACCTTCAAAAGAACTAGTGATCCATCTATCTACCTTTATTGGGAACTATAATGCAATCATATTTTCCAACTCAATGAGTTAAGTTCCCATAAGAAAGCCACACATGCCTTTGCTCAACTTGAAGGATATAAATCTACTTAGTGGGAGATAAAAATATTGTAAGGAGAAAGAAATGGCAATCTTGACCTTTTGGGTTGGGATGAATTAAAAGCACTTATGAGATAGAGATATGTCATAGAAAGGTTCAAACAAGATAAACTAATAAGGCTCTACAATTTGAAGTAAGGAGATAGAATTGTGGAGGAATAATAGATAGAGAACCTTATTGAATTATCTATTGAGGTTGAAAAGAATAATATTACCAAGAATACCTTCAGATGGAACAAGAACAAGGACTCTTATAAGTCCTTAGAGAAAAAGCCTATTGATAGGGTAAACCAAAGGTATCCACCACGGCTTAAAGGTAATCCATCTTCTACTCCTAATTCTAAAGGTATTGTTTTCTTTAAATGTCAAGGTTGGGAACATAAGGCTAGTGAATTCCCCAACCGAAGGAAAATTATATTAGTGGAGGGTAATCCTTACTTTGTTAGAGGTAAAGTCACCCTAAATGATGGAGGTAAGGAAATCCATTAAGAGGATAATGGCCTTGATGGTGAAGAGGAATTGGTAGTGAAAGAAGGAAATATCTTTGTACCTTATGGATTGATGATTAAGGTTCCTAGTGAAGATGTTTAGCCCAAAGAAAGAGAGGTCTTGAATTTTAACCTCGTGATAAGGAAGGACTCAAATGGTAAATGTGACGAGTTACGGGTTCAAGGAGAAAAACTTGATCTCAAAACAAAGAACTTATTGTTCACTACCTTTGGCACTAGCATTGTGCCATCTTTGAAGATGCGGCATGAGAGGATGCATTACAATGGTGCAATTTTAGACGGCAAGAGAGTAGGCTCAAGTCCTTGCTCCAAAGGTATATACCTAACCCCTCCTATTTCTAACTTTTCTTGGAATCATGCTGACATTTACCCTAGAGTAGAAAATTCGATGAAGATATTTAATTTACAGTCTTCCCTAGATGGTGTTGATGTCTTTTGGATTGACTTGAGTGTACATGGAATGTATGGCCTTTCTATTTCGATTTGCATGCCTATTTGTTCTTCCACGAAGAGTCTATGGATTCCACTTGATAAATAACTCTTGTATCTAGTTTTTTGTCACACTTATGTGGATAGACAAGTTATTTCTTTCATAGAAGGGTATTTAGGATGTTATGATTGGAAGGGTATTCTACGACCCCTCTACATGTGAAGTGTGGGCACCCTTAGTTTGGTGATTTGATTGATTGTGCTAACCTTCACCCTTATACCATGAGGAAAGTGTGTTTCATTGTGTCTTTTACTATTTTGCAAGGTACGTATTCGAGGTTGAATCAATTTCAAATAAGGGATGATGATACGAGCCAAGGAGGCATCATAGCTTTTGATAGGAGGACAATGCATGAAGACTCAAGATTGGGGCTCGACTTTGATGCCTAACTTGAGAGCACAAGTGTGAATCATGGAGAAGAGCCAATTATACTCCAAGGTTGCCCCTCATAAGGGCCTTTTTGTCATTTCTTTGGAGAATGAGGTGCCTATGAAGTGTAGAAACTCATTAAGGTTCTTTTGGTTAGTTTGATATTTAATAAGTTTAGCCAAGACTTTAAATAGATTCTATTAGTTCATTTTCCAGGAACTTGGATTATATTTTGAGAGATAAACTCTTTGAGAGTGTCTTGTAAGTGTGGATTCACTTGTGGCAAGTGTGAAATCACTTGTGTTGGTTACTAGTTTAGAAATGGAGGCAACTTTGGAATTCCGATTCCTTTGAGGTCTTTGTAAAAACTTGGTGTTTCTTATAAGAATATTTGGGTCTTAATGTTTTATACACATTTTGGTTCTTAGATTTGTGCATTGTATGTCAAGTTATCTATCTATTTATCGTTATTGCTTGTTGTCTATCTTGTTCTCGATTTTTGTATTGAATATGTAGCTTGTTATTGTTATCTTGTTATCATGTTGTTGGTTGGTTTATATCAAAAAAACCCTCCCATTCTATTTTCAGCTCGGCGGGGAACCTAAAAATGACCTTACGAGTATGACAGTCTAAAGATGCATAAAAAGAATGCAACCAATCCAAACTCAAAATTACATCAAAATCCACTATTCAAAACTCAAATAGATCTACCAAGGTTTGATTGTCACCAACAGATACCACACACCCTTATAGAACCGTTCAGTGATGACCGAGTTTCCTACTGGGGTAGAAACAAAAAAGAATCTGAAATAATTTTTGGAACAAAATCAAAAGACACAGCTATATAAGGAGTCACATAAGAAAGAGTGGAACCTAGATTAAGCAAACAATATACGTAACGGGAAAAGAGATGTAACGTACCAGTAACAATATCAAGTGATGCCTCAAATTCTTGTCGGGACGGCAAAGCATACAACATATTATGACTAGCACTAGAACTAGGAGCAGTAACAAAAGCAGATGCCACACCACTAGGTGTAGGAGCAGAAGATGAAGCCATCGGAATCTTATTCGCCCCTGTAGAAACCTTATTAGCTAAAAAATCCTTGTGTCAATGGCCTACCTGACCGCACTTAAAGAACTTATCTCTACCTTCCTCATCAAATCCCCAATGAGGATAACCACATAACTGATAAAGATGGCATAAAAAAATAGGCTAACTGCGCTCGCCTGAGATTAGGCAACCTGAGCTCGAGAATTATCACCACCTTAGTGACGTCCGTCACCTGACCACTATGCTTAAGGAGCACTAGTAATATAAAATGAACCAGAACTTCCCGACTTCTTTTTCTTTCACTTTCCACCATCTCTACCACCCTTAGACTACGCACCTCACTAAACATAAAATTTACGCCGCTTTTCCTGCCTATCCCAAAATTCTACCTACTTTCTCTTCTCATCCTCAACCTGCTGCATATGAATAGTCAATCTAGATATATCCATATCCCTAATGAGCAAAGAGTTTTTCTCTCCAAAACCAAATCTCTATTCATCCCAAAAGCGACTTCCTTATTATCCACCTCATATTAACCACCAAATTAGGAGCATAAATTGACAACTAATAAAACTTCAAGGTACATTCCTTTACAGACATCCTTTATTTCCTGAGGTTTACAAACTCCTCCATCTTAGCTTCCCTCAACGCTTGATTAAAGAAACCATCTATGAAGGAAGTAGAAAAAGCCTCCCACAACCCTTTCTCTTCCATATCACCCTTATCTCTATCTCACTCCTCATACCACTGATAAGAAACATCTTTGAGCTGATAAGCTATAAAAATAACTCCATCCACATCAGAAGCCAGCATAACCTAAAATATCTTCTCCAGTTTATCCAAAAAGCCTTGTAGGTATTCCTCCACCTTTACTCCCATAAAATTAAGATGACCTATCTTCATAAATTAACCAACCCTTATGGCCTTAGAAGACAAAGAACTAGCCGTACCCCGCTTGGCCTGAGCAGCGACCATTTAAGAAATAACATAGATAGACTAATGAAACTCCGTGTTTATCATGTTACCCTGAGGGACCTGAGGAGAAGTAGGACGAATAGGAGAAACCCTTGAACAATCAGGAATAAGACCATGAGATCAAGGATGTACTCCAGATGTAGGAAGTACCCCTTCAGCATTATCCCCAGATAAGGAAGAAGGATTCCTTTATGTTCCAAATCTAGGAGACAAGATCTGAAAGACAAATAACCAAGGATTAGAGAGGATTCCAAGACTAAGAATTTTCAAAAAAGTGAAACATTCCTAAATGTCTTGCAGCCTCTTCCTTATGAGTATGGCATGTTATATACCCCTAAAAGAGACTCTACTTGAAACAAATTTATGGATTTCCTAGTTGACCATGAACCTAAAACTCTGATACTAACTTATGAACCGAACCAAGGCCTATACATAATGGACATCCCAAGTACAACTAGGACCGGGGACCTCCCTCTTAACCTAACCCAACCACCTTATACAACCTTAGATGGACTGAATTCCAAACATAATAAGATAGTATTATATTTCACATCAAGAATCTGGGTGTAACGCCCCAAGTCTACACCCCGGATGCCACACGATGCTTATGACCCCAAAGGACCACAAGCTAACCTATGACTGGTACCTGTTGTGAGCACTGAATAATAATACTGAAATAATACAAAAAATAGGATGAGATGCCATAAGGTTCATAATTTGAATACTGATAAAGAATAACAACGGTAATAACATCTGAAAAATTGATCACTGTCTGAACTAGTCTAGTCTAAAAAGCCTCTAACTGAACTGCCTGAAAGTGGAGTTGATAGGACAGGCCCCCAACTAACTCCGACTACTAAAAGAATGAAGCTACTATAATTCTAGAATAAAAGAACATCCTTGATAAATATGGACTCACTACTAAATCTGCAGCAGCTAACTGAATCTATCTAAGCGCAGTCGGGAACCTGAGCATTCGAACCTATGATATGAGACATAATAGTGCAAAGAGAAAGTATGCGTCAGTACGTGGAATGTACTGGTATGCTAGAGGAGGTAAGGTTGTATGCAAGGGTTTATATGCATGAACAATAATTGACTGAATGATATGGAATAATTGAGTAAGAGTATACAAATAACTAAAACTGCTATAAAATACTAAGTATGCACTACTGGCATATACGTGAATATTGTATCTGAGCTTTTGCTAAAGCTGAGAATAGATTTTTGATACTGAGTAACTGATATCTGGGATTACTGATAACTGAACTATTGATAACTGAGTGACTTTGTCTGACAGTCGTGATTTTATAGAACTGAACTGAGTTCTATACTGAGATTGAAACTAAAACTGTGGGTGTAATCATCTAACTAACATTCCCCAAATAAGATAACTCGGGTCCAACCTATAACCTCAGTTGGAAGGGTGTTAGTACCGTTCCACGGGTAAAGACAAGCTGAAGAGTTACCCTCATTTGGCAGGTACTTTAATGAGAATGGTGGTACCCTTAACTGGTAGGTTAAAAAATCTCATCAACCCTTAACTGGAAGGTTTACATCTCAACCTATACTGGATACGTAGTTTTGTAATGCAAAGATTGCTTCTACGGATCACACCCTCTACTGGAAGGTGAACCCCTGTCCTTGGGTTCACTCGGTGCCAAATCCTACTCCCAACTAAATAGATCATGGGCTGAATGCTAGACTGTACTGGATTTTATTGAACTATTACTGATCATATTGACTGACTGAACTGGACTGAGTTCACTGAGGTCAATAACTGACTGAGTATTACTATTCCGTAGCATAATTGAGACTATTCTGTAACTACTGTAGCTCCAGGTAAATAGATAAATTGTCAGGTATTAGATACCTCCAGGACTCGAGAGTATGAAAAGTAAAGCATAGCATGATCTTGAAAAGCATAACAAGGTCCACTTGTTCATAATTCATTCATAGAGATATTTTATCAAACACTTGTAGGGCATAAGCTTGTACATATACTAGCATGTAATGATTTTACCATTTAATTCGCATAGACATTACATGAAACATATGGGGAGAACAACTTAATGCATATAATCATGGACAACATGTAAACATTATAACTACAACACCCAAACTTGCTAATTCAAAGATTATAACATGGGAATTACACAATTCAATATATATGCTATTTCAATATCATGGAATCTACAATTAATCATGGATTGAAACTCAATTAATGTCAGGAACATGACGACAATCCAATTTCAAGCATGTAAATCATGAATCAATAATATTGTAGTTTTAAAAATGGATTCTTGAACTTTATGGGTGAAAGGAACCCATAGATGAACACCTAACATACCTGGGTATTTTAATTCCTGAAGCTCTTGGTGATTTTCTTGAGGATTGCTCTTGATTTCTTGAAGCCAGGGTTTTCTATTAGGGAGAGAATGTTTTTTGATTTAGGAAAAATTGATTAAAGAATGATTAATATCATTTTTAGGGATTAAATCCCATCTCTGGACTGATTAAATTTATGAGAAAAGACTTGTTTGCCCCTGGATGACACTTTTAATTTTAGTTAAAATTTTTTGATTTGGGCCCTTGGTGCTATGCATTTCTATCATGCCATGTCACTGAAAATTGACAATTGTGACCTGGGAGCTTAGCACGATGCGATACAATTGGGTACTCCACTATATGTGAATTTAACCCTTGGCGTGATGCGCCATGATTGTGGAGTCACACTGGAAAGTGACAATTGGTAAAATGGCTGGTGGTGCGATGCGGTGGGACCATGGTCCCTCATTGGAAAATGACAATTGTTATTTGGACCCTTAGCGCGATGCGGTGATGTGCTAGGTCGCACACTATTTTACAAAAATTGCTCTAACTCTTCACCGGGTATCAGATTTGGGCGAATATTATATCATTGGAAAGCTGACTGAATTTCCTACATATGGTAAGATTTAAACTAAAAAATACCGAGTATTTTTAGAATTCATATATAAATACTCATGTACTTAGAGTTAAATTAAGCTATGGAAATATAGGGTATTGCAATATCTCCCCCTGGGAACATTCATCTTCGAATGAGATTGATTAAGTTGAGAAACATTGATAGACCGAGCTTACTCACTGAACATGCACAATTGAAACATGATTGCATGATTGAAATCACTGATAAGCTGAGTTTTCATACTGAACATGCATATCTGATGCATGGGTACATGACCGAACTGATTCATAAATGGATTATTGAATATGAAACGATAATAGATACCAATTTTGTAACTATAACTGAACAGGGAACTGAGAAAATCTAAGAAAGACTATTACCTCAAGCTGAATCTGAGTTTATGGAGAAGAGGTGAGGATACTTGGTCCGCATATCTTCTTATGCTTCCCAAGTATCTCCCTCAACGGACTAATTTTGTCGATGAACTTTGACCAAGGGATATTTTTTGTTCCTCAGTTTATGAATATGATAACCGAGGATTTGAACTAGGACCTTTTTGAAAAAGAGATCATTCTGAATGTCTAAGCCCTCTAAGGGAACTATGACTGCTAGGTCACCAATGTATTTCTTTAGCAAGGAGACATGGAATACTGGGTGCACTGAAGCTAGATATGAAGGTAACTCAAGCTCGTAAGCTACCTTTCTTAAATGGTTGACAATTCTGTAAGGACCAACATATTAGGGACTGAGATTTCCCTTCTTGCCGAGCCTCTTTATTCCCTTCATGGGCGAGATTTTCAAGTAGAGAAAATCGCTGACCTCAAACTCAAGATCTTTTCTTCTCACATCTATATACAATTTCATTTGTCTCTGGCTGCCTTAAGCCTTTGTCTGATCAATTGAATCTTCTCTAAGGCATCAAACACTAAGTTTAGCCCTATAACTGTGGCCTCACCTTCCTTAAACCAACCAATTGGAGATTTATATCTCCTACCATAAAGAACCTCAAACGGAGCCATCTGAATACTGGAATGATAGTTTTTATTATATGCAAAATTAATCAAAGGCAAGTGGTTATCCTAACTTTCTTTAAAATCAATCACGTATATTCTTAACATATCTTCTAGAGTCTAAATAATCCTTTATGCTCGTCTATGTGTCTGAGGGTGGAAGGCTGTACTGAGGTGAACTTGGGTACCAAGACTCTTTTGGAATGCTTTCTAGAAGTGAGAGGTAAACTGGTACCTCTATTTGAGATAATAGATATTGGGATTCCGTGCAACCTGACCAACTCTTTGATATAGAATTTTGCATAGTCCTCATCTCTATAGGAAGTATGAACTGGTAAGAAATGAGCAGATTTGGTCATCCTATGTATGATAACCCAAATCAAATTATGCTGACGATGAGTACATGACAAACCCATCGCAAAGTCCATGTTCACTTCTTCCCATTACTATACGGGAATACTGAACTCCTACATGGATCCACTAGGCTTCTGGTGCTCAATCTTAACTTGTTGATACATAGAGCACTTAGCTACAAACTCTGCAATATCCCTCTTCATCCCACTCCACTAATAGATCTCCCATAAATTGTAGTACATATTAGTACCCCCTGGATGAATATAGTAACGCGCACCATGCGCTTCTGTAAGAATTCATTGCCTCAAGTCATCTACGCCCGGTACACATAACCGACCCTGGCAATACAACACACCATCTCTACCTTGGTTGAAAACCTCCACTTTCTGATCTCTGACTGACTCTTTCAACTTAACTAGATTGGGATCTCTGTCCTACTTTTCCTTTACTTCAAAAACTAGAGATGATTCTGAACTATTCTGCGCCCACATACTACCCTCCGCTGAATCGACTAAGTGGATACCTAGTCAGGCAAGCTGATGAATTTCCTAAGCTAACTTCTTCTTACCACTTTCAATATGAGCAACACTATCCATAGACAACCTACTGAGAGCATCAACTACTACATTGGCCTTGCTCGGATGGTACAGAATACTCATGTCATAATTTTTCAACAACTCTAACCACAAATCTTTCTAAGAGAACACATGATACAAGATTTTGTGATCTGTAAACACATCAACATGTACCCCATACAAATAGTGCCTCCAAATCTTTAAGGCAAACACTACAACTGCTAACTCAAGATCATGGGTAGGGTAATTCTTCTTATTGAGCTTAAGCTGTCTAAAGGCATAGGATATGACCTTACCTCTCTGCATGAGTACACAACCTAAAGCTACTCTGGACTCATCACAGTACACAATAAACCTATCTGAACAATCTGGTAGAGTCAAAACTGGGGCTGAGGTGAGTCGAGTCTTCAACTCCTAAAAACTTTTTTCACAAGAATCTGACCATTGGAACTTTCTTTCTTCTGAGTCAATTTGGACATAACACTCAGTCTTTTGAGGATCAACTCTAAAGCCATTACCAGAAATAATATGACCAAGGAATGCTATTGACCTTAGCAAAAATTTCTACTTATTGAATTTAGCAAATAACTGATGAGCTCTGAGAGTCTGAAGTACAATTCTGAGGTGATCTGGATGATCATTCTTGCTATGGGAATAAACAAGAATGTCATTGATGAAGTCTATAATGAACATGTCCAAGTACTTCTTGAACACGCGATTCATTAAATCCATGAAGGCTATTGGGGCATTAGTGAGACTAACAGACATAACTAGAAACTCGAAGTGACCATACCAGGTTAGGAAAGCTATTTTCAAAATGTCACAGTCTCTGACTCTGAGCTGATGATAGCCTAATATGAGGTCTATCTTAGAAAAGTAACTGGCGCCCTGAAGTTGGTCAAACAAGTTATCAATTCTAGGAGGTGGGTATTTATTCTTGACTGTGACTTTGTTCAACTGACGATACTCTATACATATTCTGAGAGAACCATCTTTATTACGCATGAACAAGACTAGTGCGCCCCACGGGGAAACACTAGGTCTGATGAACCCCTTATCTAAAAGGTCTTTTAACTATTCTTTTAAATCTCTGAGTTAAGTTGGTGCCATTCTATGTGGTGGAATAGATATGGGCTGAGTATCTGGAAGAAGGTCTATTCTGAAGTTAATTTCCCTTTTGGGAGGAACTCTAGGAAGATCTTCGGGAAACACATTTGAGAGTTCATTTACTACTGGAACTGACTCAAGACTAGGAGTCTCTGAACTGGAGTCTTTGACTGGCATGATATGATAGACACATCCCTTGGATATCATTCTTCTCGCCCTAAGGTATGAAATCAATTGACCCTTAAACGCTGTGATACTACCCCTCCATTCAAGGATTGGTTCATTTGGAAACTAAAAATAAACAATTCTATTTCTACAATCAACTAAGGCATAACATAAGTGGAGCTAATCCATGCTGAGAATGACGTCAAAATCTATCATCTCTAACTCTACTAAGTCTGTTGAAGTGACTTTCTAAAATATCATAACCAGATAGTTCCTGTATACCCGTCGGGCTATAATAGACTTACCCACTAGGGTAAAGACTGAGAAAGGTTCTGTTAAGGTTTTTGGTTTGACCTTAAAGTTAACTGTTATATAAGAAGTTACAAAAGACAGAGAAACTCCTGGATCTAATAAGTCATAAACATATAAATGGAATATCTATAATATTCCAGTGACCGCATTAGGATAACTTTCTTGATCATGTCTGGACTAAAATATATAAAACTTTTTTGGGCGTTGCCCACTGGTAGTACTGGAAGTGATATCCTACTAATTCGGGCGACCACACTGGGTAGAGGAACGATTATTCTAATCCTAAGAACTTGACTGAGGTTAATCTCTGATTCTATTGCCTGACTTACCACAGCTGAAGCAAATATCTCGGTCAGCTTTGCAGATACCTTGATAGTTTCTGCCATATTTCTGGCAAAGAGGATTTGTTCGAGCACTACTAACACTACCTTGAGATTTAGATACCGGAACCTTATCCTTATTATTATTTCTAAACTTGCAGACCGGAGCACTAGCTGAGGACGGCGTTGGAACTGAAGACTTTGGATGGAACTGGGAACGGTTACTGCCTTCTGACTTAGGCTGAGTGAAATTAAAGTTACACGTTCTAGCTTTCTGGTTCTCCCTCTCCCTCTCCTTATTCTTAACATCTTCGATCTGCTAAGCATGGACTATGAGCCTGGATATGTCCATCTCCCTACTTAACGTCATAGTTCTGCACTTTTTAACCACACTCTCTGACACCCCAGACACAAACTTTCTCACTCTAGACCTATTGTCTGCTACTACATGGGAAGCATATCTGGCTAACTGAGTAAAATTAAGGGAATACTCTTTCACACTCATGTTGCCTTGCCTGAGATTAATGAACTCTAATACTTTGGCTTCTCTCAGCTCTAAGGGAAAGAACCTATCTAGAAAGGCAGTAGCAAACTCTTCCTATTCTGTGGGCTCTGCATCTGTGCCCCTATACCTTTTACTACTTATACCACATATGAGATACATCTTGTAGATGATGGGCAGCTAACTCAACACTCTCATTGGATGCCAGTCCTATGATATTTGTGACTTTTTGAGCCTAGTCGAGGAACTCATGTGGATCTTCTTCAAGCTTAGATCTTGAGAATAGGGGAGGATTCATTCAGGAGAAGTCCCGAATATTAACTGCAATAGTATTGGCCACTGGGTTAGACTTAATAGTAGCTAGTATTTATTCTGAGCTACTATGGAATTGGCTAGAGTGGTGAACATGGCTCTGAATTATACACGAGAGACATGCTCCTCCAAGGGATCTGCCTGAACGGGCGGAGGAGCTGATTGGTTTCCTGTTCTTTTTCTGTTGTTCTTTTTGGGAGGCATGTTCTATAAATGGAAGTAAGTAAAGGATTAGAATGAGAATTTAACTTGATCTCATGCTCACTCGCACGACATGAATACTGAAAGAAGGGAAACTTTTCTTAAAAATATTTTATAGCCTCTTGCCCATAAGTGTGGCGAGATACACACCCATGCACAAGACTCTACTTGACGTTGATTTTAAACTCCCTAGGACTCTGTTGAACCTTAGGCTCTGATACAAAGATTGTAACACCCCAAGTCTGCACCTCAGATGCCACACGGTGCTTACGACCTCGAAGGACCATAAGCTAACCCATGATTAGTACCTGCTGTGAGCACTGAATAATAATACTAAAATAATCTAAAAAATAGGCTGAGAAGCTATAGGGTTCATAATATGAATACTAAAAAAGAATAACAACTGTAATAACATCTGAAAAACTGATCACTATCTAAACTAGTCTAGTCTAAAAAGTCTCTAACTGAACTGTCTGATAGTGGAGTTGATGGGACAAGCCCCCAACTAACTCCGACTACTGAAAGACTAAAACTACTGTAATGTTGAAATGAAATCATATCCTTGATAGATGAGGACTCACTACTGAATCTGCTATTGCTAACTGATATCTGAGATTGCTGATAACTGAATTACTTATAATTGAGTGACTATGTCTAACAATCTTGATTCTTTAGAACTGAAATGAGTTCTATACTAAGACTAAAATTGAAACTGTGGGAAGCAATCATCTAATCGGAATGCCCCAAATAAGATAACTGGGTCCAACCTATAACCCCAGTTGGAAGGGTGTTACGACCCGAATCGGGGCCCTGGCTATGATGAGTATTTCAAACCATCAAGGCCCGAAACACCCCTTATCTATCTAGTAATCATGCACATGACTTATATGAAAAATAAATACGGAAGATACACTATATAACAAAAATATGGTCAAAAATCATATGAAAACAATAATGGGGAATAATGTCCCACAATCTCAATCAACATCTCTATAACGTTTACAAAATCTCTACTACATGAATGAAATAAATATCTATCTAAAAACTGGGATAGGGACCCCAGTAGACCTAAAACTAATAAATGATAAATGAATCCGGCAGATATCAGGCCTTTCGAAATATAGAAGGCTCACCAAGTGACTCTGCGAATCTATCTGACGAAATCTACTGATTTTCTGGACCCCTAGACTGTGCCTCCAAACCTGGGAGGGAAGGGGGTCAATACAAAAGTACTGGTACGCAGAGATATCAAAACAAAACATAATATTTTTACAAAATATAGTTGAGAGCCATTAAAAAGCAGTTTCATATCAAATCATTTGAAAATACATGGACATAATGTAATTGTTTTCAACAACAATGCAATATAGCTGAGCTAGGTGGAATACCCTACATATCACATTTACATCAACTGTCAAACCTTGGTTGCCACAGATATTAGAGTATAAGTGAGGGAAAGACACACAAGATCACACAATAGGGTGTCTCGACCTAATGGTAGTGCACAAGATCACAAAGAAGGGATCCTAACCATAGTCCTAATTTGGGAATGACATAAAGTCAGGTACGTAAGATCACAAAGCAGGGTACCAAATTCGCATGTCGGCAAAAATGGTTTCCAGCGATGAGCCCTTACACTCAAATGCCTACTTCGGGCATCCACCTATCTCGTGTAAAATCAATGCATTCAAATTTTATCTGATTCAATCATATATCATATTCTGTAGGGTATCGTCATACCCGACTTACAAGCCATTAATATCACATCATTCTTCTTATTCAACCATTGTATTCAACATGAATAACCTTCTCGTTTTCAAGTCAAAATCATATCAATTCTCAAAAAAATTTATGTCATGCTCTTCAAAATGTTTTCAAACAATTTACATCATATGAAAATTTAAAACAAATTCACATCAAGAGAGGAAATTTCATATCATTCATGCTCTCAAGTTAAGATCTTTTCAGAATACATGCATATACATATATCATATAGCAAATTACTTTGGGAGTAGGCATAAAGGCCAAATCAATATCATAAAACGTTTAAAACATAATCATATTCATAATTTCAAAACTCCTATTTGAAAACATGAATTTTTAAAGCCCATGAGATTTTTGAGGTAACCCCACGTACCTCTATATGCGAATATGATAGGTGCTTTTTGAGCCTACGTTGCAGAGATTCCAAATCTTCAATTTTTTTTTGAAAACCCATGGTTGAATCTTGAACTACTTGGGTTTTTATTTTGAAACCCTAGAGAGAGAGTTCTTGAACAATTTTGATGAATGAAAGTGTATTTTGGTATCTTTGGGAACTGAATTTCGTGTTTATGGCTAAATAAGGGTGGGAAAAGGACCATTTTACCCCAAAAATGGAGTGTTTAAGTCACTTGAAACCTTTACATAGGCGCCGCCTATGCTATCACCTATATTACGTAGGCGCCGCCTATGCTATCGCCTATGTTTACATAGGCACTGCCTATTCTATTGCCTATGTTTACATAGGCGCCGCCTATGCTATCACCTATGTTTACATAGGTGCCACCTATGCTATCGGCTATGCTATTGCCTATGTTTTCCAGGGGCCATGTGTGATTTGTTAGGCAACACATTCTACTTTAAAAGGCCATAACTTCTTGCTCGGGTGCCGAAGTTTTGCAAAATTAGTATCGTTGGAAAGCTAACTCGAAAACCTATCATTTGATACATAGTATGCTCTCTAATTTGATATATATAGAGAGTTATGGTTGATGGAAGCTGACATAAATTACAACTCTACTAAAACTTAATCAATCGAAATAGTTTCAACTCGTCCTTGAGTTGAAGGACCTCTATTGTCTAAATTCAAGCTTGAGTGGATTCACATACTACGTAAATAATTAACATGCCATATTGGCATAGGATTTATGTCTTCGGGATAATCAACGCATCAGAATTATGGTCTATATTGTATCCCGAAATATGGGGCATTACATTATCTCTCCCTTGGGATCATTCATCCCCGAATGATGGATAGAATGTCGAAGTCTTAAGGGTATGGGATAACGCGTACATGATATGTTCCCTAAGAAAGCATACACTGATCGAAAAATGACTATAAGATTGGAACTAATAATGTTTTAAATGCTTATGTCGGACATGCATATTTGAGGCAGGGAATACACAATTGAAGTGACTCATAGGTTGAATTCTCATAATGAATCATGCATATTTGATGCATGTATTTGTTACTGAGTTGTTCTCATGAACGCAGAACTGAATACACTGATAAGCTGAACTTTTCTATTGAACATGCATTTCTAATACATGCATATCTGACTAAACTGATGTATGATGTATGACTGAATACGTAATAATAACTGGTGTGAAGCTTGTACTAAGAATCTATGAATGCAGCTGAATGGAGTATCTCCCCCTTGGGACCCTTTGTCCCTCCATGAATGCTCAATTCACTAAGATACTCGGAAAACTGAGGTGATGCACTGGGCACCTACGAATTGAATCATAATTGAACATCTGGAATCTGAATTTAATGCATGATGCATGAACTGGGCTGTACTCGTAACTACTGGTATACTCTATCTTGGAATAGTAGCATGTCTGAGATTTCGAGTAGCATGAATAATTGCAAAGACGAGAAAACAAGTCATGCAAATCTGACTGCTAAACTGACTTATTGACCGTACAGACTGAATTATACTACACCCTCATACTTAACTGGAGAATCTCTTCAGTACAATTCTCTAAAGAAATTCTAGCGGTAATAGGGAGCCATGAATCTTGGGTATGGATTACACAAGACATCCAACTGAGGAAATCACAACATTGACACTACTCTGCAGTCTGGAATATAGACATATAACTCTTAAATTAGGATAGAATTTTTAGACCTTTGGCAATACAACTTCTTACTTTCAGGCTTAGCGCACTTTCCGAATATCCCTTAACTATACTATTCCCTATAAATGTCATATTCATTCAACTCAGCTTAAAATTCTCATATGAGAATTGACAAATCTTTCTACTAATGTCGGAAATAACTTAATCCCTTCACGATCAAGCCTAACTCTAAGTCACAAAAATTACAACATGCCAGACCACGCTATTATTCTAAACCATATGATGCAATCTTCTATATCTCCTTTAAAAATCACATCCTAAGTATAACATGCCTTACACTTCAATGACTACTTTGAACTCCTAATATGAAGTCGCTAATGCATATTGTGACCTTCCACTACAATCCTAAAACGTTATTCAAACCTAATTTATAACCACATGTTAACTCCAAGGCAATCACCCATAAATACATACTTCACATAGTTTCTAAACTATTATCAATATAACTCCTACGCGCTATCCTAAAAAGATACACACACCAAATTTTTCACTAACCATCACATGTATCAAAGACTTGGCCCCAAATCTTACTTCATACTTATGACCTTATCTAAATAAGAATACTATGATCTTCTATCAATAAGAATATTTACATCATCACCACTATCATTGAATAGGAAGGGTTACTAAAAGGTTAAAACATAAGACCCTCAAGCGTGAAAATATCTTTATACGGGACTGAGCACACTATAAAGAGTGAGTACATGCGTCATGGTTGCATGATCTCAACTAGAGTTCATAACATAAGGAATGTGATTCCGACTACTTGAATGAACTAGAACTCATTATCTTGGAACTAAAAGAGTATGCGACTCTCTATCATATACTGAAATCATGAACTATGATCACGAAACTGAATCATAAGGCATGAGTAAGCATCCGAATAACTAAAAAAAAATACTGAGGTAGGAATGGGTTGAGATCCACCCTCACTTTCTGATGTTCTAAATCATACTGTATCACTACTAGAATCTGAGAGCCTTACTTGGTCATTCATTCTATCATCTCCCCCTTAGCTTCAAGTCATCATCTAGAGTTTGGGAGATCCCTTACCAGATTTTAGCTGAACTACACTTAACATGGATATCACTAAGCCTTTGATGAACCAAACCACTTTCGACATAGTGTACTAATATCGCGACTCCCAACTTATGCCTCATTACTATAAGAATCAAGATTATGTAAAAGGCTTAACACTATCAATCAAAACTCTTTAACCTAACTATTTAGAACCCATATAACATCTACTAGTCTTTTTCCATCTAGCAACTCAATGGTACTACTAGCCACACGCAATATGTAATAGCCTTAGAAAGAATGCCGCAACCTCATGTCACCTTAGGCATACTTTTACATCACACACATACAATATCATACATCACTACGAATCAAATAAACTTAATCTATTGCATGTACCATTCAAGCCTATTAGATCACTTCTATAGAAGTAGTATTCATTAACCAAGAAATCTTCACATCCACCTTCATGGACATCAACTATTTAAACTTAATATCTAGTGCTATGCATGATTTACAACCCAACCTTACAAATTTTTCACTTGGAAACTATAAATAAACATTACGAAACACTAGTGCACTAGAACTTCATAACCACAATAATCGATCATGACCTAACGGTTTTCCTTATCATAATCCATTAGCATGTACTATTTTAGCACCTCAAGCCTACTAATTTAATCCTACAAAACATGCATCATCATATTCTTGCCACTATTTACCACCACACCATTTAAATTTAAGCCTATAGTTTAGTATTAATCATCTACCACAAATGAAGAATGCAACATAATATAAATATACTAATCCATCAAATTGGGACATTCTACCCAAATATCTCAAAAATCTACTACATACCTTCTCACAAGTAGCACTAGTTTACAACTACCAATGAAAAGAGGGTCAAGGGGGTTAAAGCCTCATAATAGACATGGTCAACCTTATCCTTTTATTATAACCCCGTACAATAGTATCTACTTATATTGCTTTCTCACATCATAATTACATACCCAAGTGTACATTTACACTACCTTCAAAGTCCACAACAACCATGAGTCTATACTTATAACCTACTGGCTAATCTAGCCATTTTTATACTTCAAGCAAGGACAATTCACCTCGCCTAATAACTCTTTCTCTATCTTCTACTAATAAACTAACACACAAGAATGAATCATCTCTTTACTGGCCCAATCTCATGCAACCATATTCAGCTATACATACATTAAACCTACACAAGAACAACAAGTTGGACAACAAGTTGCTAGTGAATTAAAATAGGCCTCACACGACTTCACTACACTTTGATTTTGTATTTTGAACAAGAAATGAGATGAATGACAAATCAACTATGCTAGTGAATCAAAAGAGCCCCACACGGCTTCACTACACTTTATTTTTCAACAACACTTTGATGACAATATTTCATGAGATAGAGATTTAATACGCAATATTCAATGAACTAAGAATACACATCTTACTCTGTAGAAATAAAATCGGAGTCAAACACTTCCTCCATGGACTACCATACTGTCCACACATGCTGCTAGCTACCAAATTAGTTTATCACTATAAAGGGGTAAATCATCCTCACTCTGATTTCTAACTTTGTGACTTCACATTACCAACTTCTTGGTCTAATTTTATTACCAATAGGTCATGACAACAATACTTTAACACACTACTATTCAGGTGGAAATACAGTTCTAACATTTTGCTACACCTTATTACCTCTGAAGTGTGACACTGGAAACATAAGTTCTGAAAAGAACTGAATACACTTAATACTGCAGGCTGAAAAGCACGATTTCATCAAAATCAAGGTTCACACTAGAACCAACACACTCTAAAGTACCAACGGACTCTTCTTAAGTCCTTGCTAAAATCTTATTTGATTTGATCAGAATGAACCATACCATTTAGACTCTAAACTTCTATACTTGAATCGGCCTAATGATGAGACATGTCTGAGAATGTTCGAGTAAGGAAAGAATTGGGATGAATGTTACTTTCGTATGGACGACACCATAGCATGAATTTAAGTATGAAAGAGGAGCATTCTGACTCTATTACATGAACTAGAACATAAAAAAAGAGAGACATTCCTAAATGCCTAGTAGCCTCCTGCTTATAAGTGTGGCATGCTACACACCCATATAAAAGACTCTACCCGATGTGATTTCGAAAACACCCTTGGACTATGAATCGTGCTTTGATACCAAGTTTGTCATAACCCAAAATGAGGCCCTGGTCGTGATGAGTATTTCGAACCATCTAGGCCCGAAACACCCCTTATATATCTGGTAATTATGCACATGACTTATATGAAAAAGAATTATGGAAGATACACTATATAATAGAAACATGGTCAAAAATCATATGAAAATAATAATGGGTAATAATGTCCCACAATCTCAATCAACATAACTATAACGTTTGCGAAATCTCTACTACATGACTGAAATAAATATCTATCTAAAAACTGGGACAAGGCCCCCAGTAGACCTAAAACTAATAAATTATAAATGAATCTGGCAGATATTAGGCCTTTCAAAATATAGAAGGATCACCAAGTGACTCTGTGAATTTGTCTGACAAAATCTACTGATTTTTTGAACCCCTAGACTGTGCCTCCAAACCTGAGAGGGAAGAGGGTCAATACAAAAGTACTGGTACGTAGAGATATCAAAACAAAACATAATATTTTTACAAAATATAGTTGAGAGCCATTAAAAAGCAGTTTCATATCAAATCATTTAAAAATACATGGGCATAATGTAATTATTTTCAACAACAAAGCAATGCAACTGAGCTAGGTGGAATACCCTACATATCATATTTACACCAACTTTCAAACCTTGGTTGCTTCCAAGATTAGAGTATAAGTGATGGGAAGACACACAAGATCACACAACAGGGTGTCTTGACCCAATAGTAGTGCACAAGATCACAAAGCAGGGCTCCTAACCATAGTCCTAATTTGGGAATAACATAAAGTCAAGTATGCAAGATCACAAAGAAGGGTACCAAATTCCCATGTCGGCAAACACGATTTCCATTGATGAGCCCTTATACTCAAATGCCTTCTTCGGGCATCCACCTATCTCGTGTAAAATAAATGCATTTAAATTTTATCTAATTCAATCACATATCATATTTTGTAGGGTATTGTCATACCCGACTTGCAAACCATTAATATCATATCATTCTTCTTATTCAACCATTGTATTCAACATGAATAACCTTCTCGTTTTCAAGTCAAAATCATATCAATTCTTAAAATATTTCATGTCATGCTCTTCAAGATGTTTTCAAATAATTTACATTTATGAACATTTAAAACAAATTCACATCAAGAGAGAAAATTTCATATCATTCATGCTCTTAAGTTAACATCTTTTTGGAATACATGCATATACATATATCATATAGCAAATCACTTTGGGAGTAGGCCTAAGGGCCAAATCAATATCATAAAACGTTTAAAATATAATCATATTCGTAATTTCAAAACCCCCATTTGAAAACATGAATTTTTAAAGCCCATGAGATTTTAAAGATAACCCCACGTACCTCTATATGCGATATGATAGGTGATTATTGAAGCCTACGTTATGGAGATTCCAAATCTTCAATTTGTTTTGAAAACCTATGGTTGAATCTTGAACTACTTGGGTTTTTATTTTGAAACCCTAGAGAGAGTTATTAAATAATTTTGATGAATGAAGATGTATTTTGGGGTCTTTGGGAACTGAATTTTGTGTTTACGGCTAAATATGGGTGGGAAAAGGACCATTTTCCCCCAAAAACGGAGTGTTTAAGTCACTTGAAACCTTTACATAGGCGCCGCCTATGCTATCGCCTATGTTTACGTAGGTGCCGGCTATGCTATCGCCTATGTTTACATAGGCGCTGCCTATGCTATCGCCTATGCTTACATAGGCGCCGCCTATGCTATTGCCTATGTTTTCCAGGGGCCATGTGCGATTGGTTAGGCGGCGCATACTACTTTGAAAGGCCATAACTTCTTGCTGGGGTGCCGAATTTTAGTATAATTAGTATCGTTAGAAAGATAACTCGAAGACCTATCATTTGACACATAGTAGGCTCTCTAATTCGACATATACAGAGAGTTATGGTCAATGGAATCTGACATAAATTACAACGTCCACTAAAACTTAATCGATCGAAATAGTTTCAACTCATCCTTGAGTTGAAGGACCTCTATGGTCTAAATTCAAGCTTGAATGGATTAACATAGTAAGCAAATAATTAACATGCCATATTGGCATAGGATTTATGAATTTGGGATTATCAACGTATCGAAATCATAGTCTATATTGTAGCCCAAAATGTGGGGCGTTACAAAGGGTGTCAGTACTTGTAGGGTATAAGCTTGTACATATGCTATCATGTCATGATTTCACCATTTAATTCACATGGATATTCCATCAAATAGACGGGGAGCATAACTTAATGCATATAATCGTGAACAATATGTAAACATTGTAACTACAACACCCAAACTTGCTAATTCAAGGATTATAACATGGGAATTACACAATTCAATATACATCCTATTTCAATATCATGGAATCTACAATTAATCATGGATTGAAACTCAATTAATGTCATGAACATGAATACAATATAATTTCAAGCATATAAATCATGAATCAATAATCTTGTAGTTTTAAAAATGGATTCTTGGACTCTATGGGTGAAAGGAACTCATAGATAAATACCTAACATACCTGGGTATTTTAATTCCTGAAGCTCTTGGTAATTTTCTTGAGGATTGATCTTGATTTCTTAAAGTTAGGGTTTTCTATTAGGGAGAGAATGCTTTTTTATTTGGGGAAAATTGATTAAAGAATGACTTAATAGCATTTTTAGGAATTAAATCCCGTCTTTGGACTGATTAAATTTATGGAAAAAGACTTGTTTGCCCCTAGACGACACTTTTAATTTTTGTTGAAATTTTCTGATTTGGGCCCTTGGTACGATGTGTGGTACAATCACGGTACCCCACTGTATGCGAATTTAACCCTTGGCACGATGCGCCATGATCGTAGTGTCACACTAAAAAGTGACAATTAGGAAAATGGCTGGTAGAGAGACGCGGTGGGATCACGGTCCCTCACTAAAAAATGAAAATTGCCATTTGGACCTTTAGCGCGATGCGGTGATGTGCCAAGTGGCACACTATTTTATAAAAATTGCTCTAACTCTTTACCCGGGTATTTGATTTGGGCGAATTTTATATCATTGGAAAGCTAACTGATTTCCTACACATTGGTAAGCTCTAAATTGAAAAATACTGAGTATTTTAAGAATTCATATATCAATACTCATGTACTTAGAGTTAAATTAAGCTAGGGAAATAAGGGGTATTATACTGGGACAGGATCACGACAGTGACTGACCTAACCGAGTCTAACCGTACCAAACCCAATCATCCATACCATACCAAAACAAAGATAATATCAAAACATAATATGACAACCATACCCAAAATATAATATGAAGGAATAGTGAAAAATTATGTTCGATGATACCAGCCTCCCGGTAATTCCAATGCTAAGGCCGACACCATTACCGATCCCGCCCATACCAATCTCCAAAAGTACCACAAAGCCTCTATCTAAAAGAATACTAATATCCGATTGGGATATGCCCCCAACCCTGGCCAAAACCAATGTCCAAAATGAAATCAAAATGTCTAAGAATATCCATATCATGAAATGGAGCCTTCCGAAAAGAAGGAAGCTCATCATCTCAATCCAAATATTATCCCTGAGTCAATCACTATATAAGAGAAGTCAAACGGCCAGTTCCTGTATACTGTTGGTATACACCCGATAATAGACGAGTTAGCGAATGATCGCTAGCATGTATCTCAGATAAGGATAAAGTAATTCCACTTAAACAACCAAGTAAAACCATCCATTATGCATACAACCATACATATATATAAGTGCCAGGAAAGGGAATTCATGTTTA
>NC_061111.1:124089141-124142162 GCF_002878395.1 Capsicum annuum
ATCCAAAAGTAAAGCTATTGAAGAATTTATTGCTACCTTTCTCAAAACTCCACGATCTTGATGACTTACAAGATCTAGTTGGTCAAAAAATGATGAACCTTCTAAAATTTTTTCATCTCAATCTTTAATTTCAATTGAAGAAAATACTTTTAGAAAGAAAGATGAAATACATTAGAAATTGATGAGAAAATAAGTACCACATTGGAGATATTGATTAATAAAAGTAGTGCACCTAAATTTGAGGAATGTATGAAAAAGTTAGATGAAAGTGAAAGGAAAGACCTATTGTACTCTGCAACTGTTAGTATTCTTTGTGAAGGTGATAGCTATTGAAGAATATAAGTGAAGCTAACAAAGGCTGACAAATTAGAGAATTGGGTTAAAGTCATGGAGGAAAAATGAAAATTCTTTAATTTTGCGAGTTAGTATTTTTATTGGATGCGGATTTCAAGGAACCTAGTCTTTATTTTTTTTCTAGTTAGTTTTATTATTGTCTTTGAAACTTTGTAATTCTATATAATGCTTATGAAATATATTTTACTGGTGAAATATATTATTTTTATGTTTTTCTATGCTAATGATTATTGGTATGTAATTTCTGGTCTTATAAAATATGTTGCAATTTGTGCTTATTATTATGTGTTATTTTTTATTTGTAAAATAGATTCTATGTGGATATTGATGATCAAATATTATGGTTGATGAGCTTATATTGATATAAAGAATGTTATAGACTTAAATATGATAAAAAATAAATATTTAACATCATCTTTATCTGATAAAAGATATACATTAGAATTATTGTCTAGTTCTAATTAACAATCACTAGAATTGATACGCGTGTCTCTTTATGCTTATGTTTGTCTATGTTAATATTTTAGACGAAATGAATGACTCATTAATAGAAAACATATATCTGCCAAAGAGAAGATAGCAATGTGTTCAACTATTATAGGACATGATGAATGTTATGCCATTATTAAGAGAAGACTTCATCTTTATTCGCAAACACTACTCAAGTATTTTCATGAGGTTCTTGAGGCAATAATGAAATTTGTAAGAGATAATAGCACCTACAATATTTAATTCTAATATGAATATTCCTGGAGCCCATAATAACAAGTTGTGAAGAATTTTTAAGGTATTATTCTTGAATTATTATTATAGAATTTTAGAAGAAATTTTTTTCTTTATGTTGACATAAACTTATTTATTGATAGGGAGCAATAGGTGGACTAGATGGGACATTAGTACATGTTGTTGTTCCTGCTAATCAACAAACTTTTTATAGAGGAAGAGGAAAATGTAAATTCTATCAAAATATTCTAAAAATATGTGACCTTAATATGGTCTTTACCTATGTTTATGCTGGATGGAAAGGGGTAGCACATGATGCACGAGTTCTAAAAGAAATTATATCTAATTCAGATAATGGCTTTCCATTTTCTCCATCTAGTAAACCATATAGTTTAAACAACTAAAATGATTATATAAACTTTTTTATTTCAATGACATATAAATGTTATCTATGTGATGTGGTATATTCCAATACTGGAGGATTTCTAGCACCGTATCATAATATTAGATATTGGTTAGGAGATTATCGCTATAGACATACCATAACTAAAGAGAAAAAATTTAATCATGCTCATGCACAACTTAAAAACGTTATCGAATGTTCTTATGGAGTACTGAAAATAAGATTTCCTATATTGGACAAGATGACTTCATATTCTATCAATATCCAAAGAGATGTTGCTATTGCATGCTTTGCAGTTAATAATTTTATTAGAAAGAAGAACATCAATGATGACTTGTTTAATCAATTTGATACACCTCAACTAATATTTGATGAAGAAGGACAACAAGAAGAAACATTGGAGAAAACATACAGACCTAGCTGGACAGTTGAAGATTCTTAGATAATGCACAATATATGTGAGGAACTTGCACTCAAGCTAATACAACGAAGTTGAAGTACTTGAAAGTTCAACTACTTAGTTGTTTGATTTTTTTCATTAAAGGAATGTTAAAATTAGGTGATTATTAGTTTGTTATTCAAATACCTTAATATTTAAGCATCTAAGTCTCAAAACTATATATGAGTAATTATATTAGTCTGTTGGATCAGTCTGATTGATAGATTATTTTATGTTAAATTTAATTTTTATGCCTATATTTTATCATAATATTTTTTTAAAAGAAAATGGTTAGAGTCCCCCAACCTATTACTGTATTACCAACTACATACTTATTCTTCAAAGGGATTCTATTACCTTCGTAAACTTATTAAAATAAAAATTTTTACACCCATTAATGCCTACGTGGCCTAGTGAGTGTATTTCACTCTCTTTAAGAGTGAGCACCAAAAAAAGGTATTAAAATTTAATTTTCAATTTTTTCATAAACATATGTATTTTTAATGTTTTTCTTTTTTTCATATTTATTTCTCTCACATTTAATTCACTTTCTTCTTCATAGCATAAAGGCATTCACTGAAGCCACCAAACCACCGCTGCCATTAGAATTGACCGACCCAACACCTTCTTCACCACCACAATCCATAAACAGAAATTCCACCCTCACTCTATACATTCAAAAAATATTAAGTAACTTACTTTACACCCCGTTTCAAAAACAATAGACAACCATTAAAACACCATTAAAGTGCTACTTTAAAGCTATTCTAATATGTATTTTTATCAACAAAATTTATTCAAATAACTTAATAATAGTGAAAATCTCTAAATTCTTTTTCAAAACATTCTTATTGCAAAAATCTTGGACGAAATCCATTTTTTAAGCCAATCTTTGCAAAATATGTATTGATGAATCTGTCAGACTGATCATGAATCCTATCATTATTGCACTTATGTTTCTTGTATAGCCATAAATTCAACAATAATTTCACAGTTAATGATTAAAAAAAAAAGAAAAATTTGATAGGTGGGTATTCATGTTTTGACTTCTGAAATTAAAGAAAATGATAGGAAGAGAAAGGAAAGGAAAGAAAAATTAATGAGTACTTCGTTCTGGATTTTGAGATCGAAGAAAACAATATGAAGAGAAGGGGGAAAAGAGAAGAAAAGAATAAAATAATAAATTTGGAGGAAAAAGATATTAAAAAATTTAACCAAAATTTACACATGATGTGAGTTTCACCGCTCAACACAGATGTGATTGTGGCCTTTTAGAGATGTAATAATTTTGATTTTAAATTTTTTAGGGGGTGATAGGACCTCCGTGAAAAATAAGTTTGTAGTTGGTAATACGGTAATAGATTGATTGGGCTTTTGGCGATTTTTTTTTATCAATATATCTTTTTTTAATAATTTAGATAGTTTAATAATTATATTTGACAAAATAAATTTATATATATATATATTTAAATTTATTACTCAAATAATAATTTGTTGGTTAAGTTAATATTTTATCTAATATTTTATTACTTTTTTAATTGCATATTGATTATAAGTAAATAAATTAAGTACACTTAGATTAAAAAAAATAATATTATCGTTCAGTATTCATATGTAGAAACAACATCTTAATCAATTATATATGCATTTAGTATCAAACATCTTAATCTAAAAAAAAATGCATCCATACTCTTTCATCCATATATGCTTGTGAATACTTCTGCAGGATTTCCTTTGACGTTCAGAGGTAGAAAAGACAACATCTGGTAAGACTAAAGAAGGTGGATCATTAGGACCAGATTCTATTGGAGTAGAGGTAGTACATTCAGGCATGGAATCAGCATGTGAATCAAATACAAATGAATCAGAGGGAATAACCAACCTCTAAGCTGCAGGAGGAGAAGAAGAAAAAGGAAAGATTGTCTTTCTCTCTGAATTTGATATCTCTATTAACAAAGAACTGCCTATCCTGCAAATTATACATGATGTATCTCTTAGCGTGTGTACTATAGTCTATGTATACTTAAGGTAGATTCCTAAATAGAAATTGCCAATTGGATGGAGATTTTTGGCAAAGCACAAGCAGCCAAGTACTTTCAGGTGTAGTAAGGATGGTCTCCTTATGTGAAATATTTCGTATGGACATTTCCCATAAGAAACAAAAAATGGTAACCTATTAATAGTGTAGGTTGCACAAAAAATGCATTGACCCCAAAAGTTAAGAGAGATAGAGCCTTAAAATCTTAGTGCCCTTGCAATTTCAAGTATATGCTTGTGTTTACTCTCATCTATGTCATTTTGCTAAGGTGTATATATACATGTTCTTTGATGGATAATACTATACTTATTAAACAAGATATAACATTAAACATTTGCAAATTATAAGCTATTATCAGTTTAATAACTTTAACAGAAACATTAAATTGAGTTGTGACTAAATTGATAAAGTTTTGCAAGATGAAAAACACATTACTTTTCAGTTTTATTAAGAAAGCCCATATTATTCTAGTACAATCATCAATAATAGCGACAAAGTATATATTACCATGAAAGGTAAGTATCATTACCCAAACCAGGGTCTGGTCGTGATGGGTATCTCAAGTCTATCGAGGTTCAAAGACCACCTACTTTTTCTAGACAAACAGAATATAACACCTAGCAGAGGCTGAAATCAGAATATATAACAAGATAGAGGATAATAAACTCAAGGTTACTAATATTGTTAATCACCACAACCCAGTAAAATTTGCAAAGCCTCTAAACAATACCGATAACCAATCTAAGTCGGGACATGCCACCGACCTTGACAATGATAATGTTGATAATGTTAATGATAATGTGAACTCTTCAATTCTTGTTTATGAAAGGAAACTGATGAAATAACCAAGTATTTTCGAGAATGGAAGGTCATCACTTCACCATAACGACCAACGAACCAAGTCGATCCGCTTAACACTGCGCAGGAAAAGTAAAAGTATCTTTGGTGCTTGTATCACGTGGGGATAAAGTATTCGAAGACGGTTAGTGGGTTGAGCACTAGCCTATAACTTAGGGATAGGGGATAAAATAATGCTAAGTCAAATCCAATTCAAAACCATATGAAAACCAACATATATATACATAGATAATATGTTCGTATAAGGAACAAGGTTTAGCATAAAGAAAAATATTATCCTAGACTATGTAGCTTAACCATCATAAAAGGCACCCACGGGTTATATGTATTCAACTCCTACTGTTGAAAGGACCTCAGTGCGTGTTAGACTATGAACCAGAGAAAAACCGAGGGAAAGCTAGAGCCATCAAGACAACTAGCCATCCCCAAATCATAGCCAAGTTAGTGTTGGCTATGATTCGTACCATACAACATCCCCAAATCATAGCCAAGTCAGTGTTGGCTATGATTCGTACCATACAAATCATACTCAATCATTATGACTCACACGGTCCAGTCGTTGTCAAAGCAATAATAATTAGGCATCACACTGGTTAGGCTATGAAAAATACCATACGACTCATTTTGAGTCTTACGACTCGTAACCCCTAGTCGTAGTCATAGAAAAAACTCTAGGACAACAAACTGTCAAGGCTTCAATTGCGTCCATAAGACCCGTCAAGACTCCTTACAACTAGTATGGAGAGTCATAGTCTGGGTAGTGAGGATAAAAGTTCAGAAATCTTTCAAGGACCAAAATCTTAGGTGTCATATTCTCCCCCACTTTAGGATCATTCATCCTCGAATGAGGAGATAAGGCATTTATTAGCACAATATAATACAGAGCATTTCCACACTTACCTTTAACAAAGACAAAAAACAAAGATATCAAAGAAATCACAATTTTCTTTAATAATGTCTGAAAATAAAGATGTTAAAGAATACACATACCTCAAGCACGATTATCCAAAGTGGGAAACAAGAATGGGTAATTGGACTTTATATCCTTTTTGGCTTCCCAAGTAGCTTCTCCAAGATTTTGGTTCCCCCATGGAACCTATACCGAAGCCACGTCCTTTGCTCGCAACCAGTATACTTGCCGATCTAAAATCTCAATCGAGACTTCCGCATAAGATAAAGAATTTGAGACACCAACACTCTCCAAAGGAACAACCAAGGAAGGATCACCCATAAACCTTCTCAACATCAACACATGAAAGACCGGATGAATGGAACCCAAGCTTGAAGGCAATTCCAACTCATAAGCCACATTGCCCACTCTCCTAAAAATACAATATCGACCTATTTAATGAGGACTGAGCTTCCCCTTCTTTTAAAACTTCATAACTCTCTTCATAGATGCACCTTTAAGAATACCCAATCAATTGCATCAAACTCCAAGTCCCTTCACCTTACATCTGCATAAGACTTTTTGCGACTTTGGGTAGTCTTAACCCTATCCTAAATCATCTTCACCTTCTTCATAGCTTAGTGAACCAAGTTGGGACCGTACAAACTATTTTTACCAACCAAAAACCACCCAATAGGATACTTGTATCTCCTACCATACAAAGATTCGAAAGGATCCATCCCGTTACTCAAGTGATAACTATTATTATATGCAAACTCAATGAGAGGCAAATGGTCAACCAAACTACCACCTAAATTGATCACATAAGACCTTAGAATATCCTTTATAGTCTGTATTGTCCTTTTTCCTCTTCCATCCATCTGTGGGTGGAAGGCGGTGCTAAGGTTCACCTTACTTTCAAAACCTGTCTGAATGAAATGCCAAATATGAGATGAGAACTGAGTACCTAGATCAGATATAATGAAAAATGGAGCACCATAAAACTTCATGATCTCCTCTATGAAGAGCTTAGCATAAACCTTTACCGAATAGTTAGTATTCATTGGCAAGAAGTGAACGGACTTAGGCATCCTATCCATGACAACCCAAATGGAACCAAAATGATGGTGAGAACGCGAAAAACAAGTAATGAAATCCATATTAATCACTTTCCATTTTCATACGGGCAACTCAATCTCTTGAGACAAACCACCAGGTCTCAAGTGCTCAACTTTCACTTGTTGACACACCAAGCACTTAGCAACAAAATTGGCCACATCCCTCTTCATGTTATTCCACTAATAAATTTCTCTTAAGTCATGATAAATCATTGTAGACTAGGATAAATGGTGTACCTCAAGTCATGAGACTCAGCCAAGATCCTTTCTCATAGCTCATCAACATCGAAAACACATAACCTACCTTGTACCTCAAGATACCATCACCTTCTGGTGACCCATATTATCCTTGATCTATATCAAGATAGGGTCAAAGACCTATTTCTCCTTCACCTCAGCACCAAGAGATGACTTCACCACCTCCTGAACAATCACACCACTATCCTCAGAGTCTAAGAGATGAACTTCAAGATTAGCTAAACGGTGAATATCCTTCACCAATTCTTACCTTTTCTCATTCACATAAGATAAGTTTCTCATAAATAACCTTCTAAGAGCATCCGTAACCATGTTAGCCTTACCTAGATGATAATAAAGACTCATATTATAGTCCTTGATCAACTAAAGACACCTCTTCTATCTGAGATTTAACTCCTTTTGAGAAAACACATATTTCAAACTCTTATGCTCTGAGAAGATGTCAACATGGACCTCATACAAATAGTGATGTCAAGTCTTCAAAGCAAAGACCACAACCTACATTTCCAAATCATGTGTCTGATAGTTCTTTTCATGCACCTTCAACTACCTAGAAGCATAAGCAACCACCTTACCATGCTGCATCAACACACAACTTAGTCCCACTTAGGACACATCATAATAAATAACAAAACCATGAGTACCCTCGAGTAGGGTCAAAACTAGAGCCAAAGTTAAATTAGCATTCAACTTCTTGGAAGTACCCTCGCAAGAATCCGACCATAAGAACTTCACCTTATTTTGAGTCAACTTAGTCAATGGGGCAGCAATAGAAGAGAAACTTTCTACAAATCTTCTATAATAACCGGCTAAACCCAAGAAGCTTCAAATATCGATTGGAGTCGTGGGTCTAGGTCACTTCTTAACCACCAAAAATTTTTGTGGATCCACTATGATCCCTTCACTAAAAATAATATGACCTAGATGGGTCATAATATTCAACCAAAACTCACACTTCGAGAACTTTGCATACAATCGCTGATATTTAAGGGTTTATAACACTATGTAGAGGTGATCGGCATGATCTGCCTCACTCTTAGAATACACTAAATTATCATCAATAAACACAATCATGAAAAAATCAAGGAATTGGCAATAATTTATACTCATCCGAAGGGACTCATCCTTCTTACAGATGAAGAAAACCATATCACCCTAGGGAGAAGCACTAGGACAGATAAAACCCTTATCTAGAAGATCTTTATATTGCTCCTTAAGTTTTTTCAACTCAATTGAAGCAATGTTTTAAGGAGGAATATAAGTAAGACAAGTTCAAGAAGAAGATCAATCCCAAAATCAATTTTCCTATTGGGAGATATGCTAGGAATATCATCAAGAACACCTCGGAAAACTCACAGACCACAGGGACTGATTGAAATAAAAAAACTTCAGATCTAGAATCCTTAACATGCACTTAATGGTATAGACATCCTCTAAAAATCCATTTTTATGCTCTAAGATAAGAAATAAACCTTCCCTTAGGCACTAGGGAACTACCTTCCCACTCAATCATCGACTCACTTAGGAATTGGAAAATGACCCTTCGAGTAAAAATCAAGATATGCATAGCATGAGTACAACTAATCCATGCCTAATATTAAATCAAAATCTAATATGTACAACTCTATCAGATCCACTAACGTCTCCCTACCATAGATAGATACCACATAACATCTATAGACTCTCCTTGCTATAATAGAGTCACCCACCGGGGTGGACATAGAAAAAAGATCCAGGATACACTCAAGACCAAAACCAAAATGAATAGCCACATAAGGGGTCACATAAGAGAGAGTAGACCCATGATCAAATAGATAATTACATCATGAGAGAAAAGTTTTAGTGTACCAATAACAATATCAGGAGATGCCTCAGAATCCCAATGGGTGGCAAGAGCATACAACCGATTTCGATTAGTTTTGGAGCCAGAAATAGCACCCTTTGGTGAGAGAGTAGAAAAAAAGCAACCAGACCTTATTAGTCACCATAGAAACATTGCCTAAAGGATAGTTCCTCTAAAAATGGCCAAGCTGGCTGCATCTAAAATATTTATTCTTACCCTCATCATAAAATCCATGGTGCAACTATCCACAGAATCTATAAGGAGGATGAATGGAGCTGTTTGTGCCCCTCTGGCCTAGGATTGGGCACCCTGTGCCTTAAATCCACTGTTACTTTAAAAACAACGATCACTGGATGTCTTAGGATAAGGAGCACTTACCATAGAATAAGAACTAGAATTCCCCACTTCTTCTTAGACCAATACCTACTATCCTTGCCACTATTTTGCTAGCCACTACCCTACTCAGAAAATTAGGATATCTTACTCTACCTCTCCCTAATATTTGCCTATTTTTTTCTTATCCTCCACTTATTCCATCTACACCACACTCTTAGAGATGTACATGTCATTATTCAGCAAGGCGGCCTTACACTCCAATACCAAGTCTCAAGACAAACCCAAAGTAGACTTCATCATCTTAGCCCTCATACTAGATACTAGCTGAGGAGCATAATGGAACAACTGGTGAAAGTTCAAGGCTTACTCTTTCACTGTCATTTTGCCTTGATTCAAATTCATGAACTCCTCATCCTTTGCCTTTCTTAACTCCCGAGGAAAGAAGCGATCAAGAAAAGCACCAAAAAAATTTATGCATAAAGCCAACTTCACATCATCTCCCCTAGACTGGTCCCTCTTCTCATACCACTGATATGTTATATCCTTCAACTGGTAAGCAGTAAACTCCATACCCTTAGAGTCAGAAGCATGCATTATACAAAAAATCTTCTCTATCTCATCTATAAACCCTTGAGGATCCTCCTCAACCTTAGAAACAGTCAGGGGCAGAGGATTCAGCCTCATAAACTGGCCAACTCTAATTATCTCAGAAGAGCTCATGGCAGCACCAAAAGAACCTAACTGACATGATTGAGATATCACCAACTGGGTCAATAAATGAATAGAATAGCATAACTCAACATTAGTAACATCTCCTAGAGGTAATTATATAGGATCATCACCCACAGGAGAAGGATCAGTGGAATTCCACAAGGGCAATCAAAAGCAACGACCCTAGATCGGGTCTAAACTCACTGAGTAGGACGAGCCTCACCCATATTATCCTCAAGTGGGACAAGGGAGTTTCTATGAGCATCGGATCTTCTAGGAGACATAATCTAAAAAGTGAACCAATGGGAATTAGAGGAGATTTCAACACCCTAGAATTTACAACCCGAAAGTAGATCACGCTACTACATTCCCAAATGCCTCATAAACTCTCTCTTATAAGTATGGCATGCTATACATCCATAAAAGAGACTCAACTTGACATGGCTTTGTGGATACCTAATGACAACAAAACTAGGCTCTAATATTAATTTTATCATTACCTAAACTAGGGTCTGGTTGTGATGGGTATCTCAAGTATACCGAGGATCAAAGACCACCCCCTTTGCCTAGCCAAACAAAACATAACACCTAGCAGCGGCTGAAATCCAAACATATAACAAAATAGAGGATAATAAACTCAAGGTTAATAATAGTGTCAATCATCACAACCCAATCCACAGTAATATCTACAAAGTCTCTAAAGAATACTGATAACCAATCAAAGTAAGGGCATGCCCCACCCTTGATAATGACAATGATAATGATAATGTGAACACTTCAATTCTATTCTATGAAATCAAACTGATAAAATGATTAAGTCTTCTAGAGAATAAAAGCTCACCACTTCACAATAACGACCGACGAATCAAGTCGATCCACCTAACACTGTACAGGAAAAATAGAATTATCTCTGATGCTTGTATCGCATGGGGATACAATGTCCATAGACGGTTAGTGGGTTGAGCACTAGCATGTAACTTAGGGATAGAGGATAAAATAATGCCATGTCAAATCTAATTCAAAACCATATGAACACAATCATATTCATATATAGATAATATATTGGGATAGGGAATAAGGTTTACCATGAAGTAATACATTATTCTGGACTATGTATCTTAACCATCATAAAAGGCATCCATGGGCTATATAGGTTCAGCTCCCCCTGCTAAAAGGGCCCTAGTACATATTAACTGCATGAACAAGAGAAAAATTGAGGGAAAGCTAAAGCCATCAAGGCAACTAGTCATCACAATATATATATATATGTATGTATGTATATATATATATATATATTATATCAAGTGTGACCCATGCACACGATCATCAAGACCAAATCTCATGACAGTAAACATGAGTTTCTAGTGTAAGTCATCGGAGACCCACACCTTCCAAACTTTATTACATAACCTCCATTACACTCCATTTAAAGAAGTATCACATAACCCATTTATTAACCAAAGAACTAACTATTAAGTCATGCCATGGTCATCTTCATACCCTAACATTTGCAAGCTTATCTCTATTACATAATAATCATATTAGTTTGGGGGAATACCTCGACCCCCCCTGTTCTTTAAATCAAATCAAGCCAACAAGGTTTCAAAAATCCATATTCATTATTTAATCATTTATGCAATGTAAACAATAGCATAGGTGAGTAAGTCAAGCCGAGTGACAATTTCAAAATTCAAAGTCATTTACACAAGTGGGTTGAGGGAACACCATTATTTGAAACCAAGTCCAATTTTAAAATATCAATTTGGGGAAAACCATGACCCATTAGTTTATTCATCATACCCATGCACCCATAAATTTAAAACCATTAATAAAGCATAAACAATGCATAATAAATCATGAAAAAATAATTTAAGAATCAACCATGTCAAAACCCTCAACTATAACAAAACCCACATTCAAATCCATACAATATAAACCATGCAAAACACATGTTTTTTGTAAATTAAGAATTTGGGGAAGAGTAACATGCCTTAAATATAAATATTTATGGAGAGAAATCAACTCTTGAGCCCTTAGATGACCAACTTCTTGGAAACTCTAAGTATCTTGACCTTGGAGAGTTTAGGGAGTTTGAGAGTGATTTTGATTTTGTTATGAATGAGAAATAACCCCATTGAGTGCTTTATGGTCGTGGGATCTAAGTAGGAGAAAAAGGGGAATTGACCAGAATGCCTTAATGGAAAGACTAAAAATTGACCGCCCACTCGCTATGGGTTACCTTATGACTCGTACGGTCGTGGTACAACTGGTAAAGTCCAACTCGTAGTCTGGACAGTGTCCTTAATCACCAATACTAACTTAGCTATGAGTCATACCATACGACTCATAGTCAGTCATTATGACTCGCATAGTCTAGTCATTTTCAAAGAAGTAATAGTTGGGAATCATACTAGTTAGGCTATGAAAGATACCATACGACTCATTTTGAGTCTTTACGACTCATAAACCCTAGTCGTAGTCAAACCAGAAACTCTAATATAACATATTGGCCAGGCTACGATTGGGTTTATAAAATCTGTCAAGACTCCCTATGACTCATATGAAAAGTTGTAGTCTGGGCAGTGAGAATAAAAGTTCAACAATCTTCCAGTGACCAAAATTCAGGGTGTCATAGTTGGCATCCTAAAAGGACCCCAAACATTAATGTGAATCTAGATAAAAAGACTGACTAATCTAGACACACTAGTAGGAAAAGGTGATTTATGTTGCTTAGCTAATGGATATATAGCACAATTATGAATTTCTTGACTACAATTCGAGAAAAAGAATGGTAAAAGTGGAGATAATACTCTAAAAGAGTTGTATCCTAGTCTGTTATGTCAAAGAATAATTTGAGACTGAAATAAGTAGACTGATCTGAATTTGTAGAAACTAAAATTGATACTTGGTGTAACATTGGTGGTGTGGAGTGCAATAACTCTCTACTTGGAGTATTAAAAGGTATAAGGTAGAGTCTAGTTGATTCTTCACTAATCACCTTCACTTGCCCACTGTAGAGGTCTTGTAAGACAAAAAAGTTAGGAAAGAAGCTAGCTGAGCATTGTAAGCCTTTCATTGATTTGAAAATAGACAAAATTTTAATTTTGAAGTTTGGACAAGTAAAATATTTTTAATAAGATCATGCTTATTCATATGAAAGAAACTAATATGGATAACAGTAGTGGTATCTAATAAAACCATTGGGGGTTGCGCCATACAGTGAGGGACCAGTCACTCAAAGTCAAACATAAGTGATAGGATAGTAAAGCAACTATGAGGTGCTGGAAAATCAAAGGAAGTATAGAAAAGTAAAAACATAGGATTTTTACGTGGAAACCCAGAAGGAAAAAAACACATCTTGCCCTAACAAACACCAAAATAGTCTACTATAATCAAACTGTTAATTACAGACTCAATTGTGAACTTAACTCTAGCTTCGTACTTCTTATAATACCTCTATTACAAGTACTTCTTGACACCTATGCCAAGTTTACGTCAACAACTGGCTAACTCTAACCAGCAACAAACTTAGGCAACTCTATCTAAGTACTTCCCTCATTAAAAGAAAACACTACTCTTGTAGCATGATTAATTTGATTAGACATTAGCACTCAAGAACACTCACACACTCTTTAAGCATATTACAAAGATAAGAACATGAGCAATGCTTGTGTAGTGTTGAAATTGAGTTTTTGCTAACTCTCTTCACTCTTTAGAATTGTGCAAAACCTTTTTGATGAAGAGACATATCTTTTATTTTATAGTTGAGTGATGATTAGGGTTGAAATATCATTGAACCAACAATCCTAATCAGTATAAAATAGCACCTATAAATTTATTACACAAAAGGAAAAAACTGTGCAGACAGCGTGTGCCAGCTCTACTATACCTTGAATATATAGGGACGTGGTCCCTTGTAGTTAGCTGCTTATCATCTAAATAATATATAACAATTTTCCCCTTTTTTGATGATTACAAACCAACCATACAATTTTGAGCATTGATGCATATTCATCATATTAAATCAGTTTGATTGCCACTTGAAGATGAATGTTCCCCCTATCATCATTCTTCCTCCATTATGCTACACAGGGACTTGGTCTCTTGTTGTTATTTGCAGCAAAAACCTCTAATTTATTCCCCCTATGATTATGCACCTTTATTTAGTACATTTGTATACTTCTTCCCTGTGTTATTTTTTCCCCTATCATTATGAACCACATGAACACACAACACACCCATGCACACCTGGTCCTTACACATGAAGGTCAATATTCCCCCTTTTGGAATCATTGAAAAGGATTAACAGTAAACCATAAGTAAAAAAAGTACAGGCTAATTAACTCTTGGTCATTGGGGCAATACTAACAAGAAGAATAATTTTTAAAAAGGAAATAGATGAGGCCCACAAATAGAAATTCATTCATGATTAATTAGGATAAGTGCCATTAAAATATATCAAAAATTATAAAAAGTACTATTTTCAAAGGCCACGATAGAAGCTGACTCAGGAAGCTGACACACTAGGACTTAGGTAAGAGGGGGCTTAGGGGAGAGTGATTTTACCAATATGTCCATTCAATCAGCTATAGCAGCATAAGCATCCAATAATTTTTTCATGAGAGATTTTATTTTAGGATTCAGTCTTTGGACTTCACCAGTCAACTCTGTAAATTTTTCTTTGAGATTTGCATTTTCTGCTATAAATTCTTCAGAGGTACGAAGTCTTTCTGAGGACAACTTTGATTTTGTAGTTTCAGATGCACTATTTTTAGTGTCTTTTTCTACTATCAGAATCCTCAACTCCTCCATTTCTTTGGTTAAGCTTAATTGAGCATCCAGTAGCTCAGACACTTAGGATATAGTTTCCACTTTCCCTTCAATGCACCCATTTTCCACCTGTGTAGTTAGACTAATCTTTTTTTTTTTACTATTTCTAGTGTTCCCCTAGTCCCAATCACTCAAAGATTGAAGACTTTTTTCAACAAGTAACCATATGGCATTCCATGACTTCCTTCCTTTTCTTGAACCACATTGTGCATATGCTCTATCATTTGAGAAGAAAGACTCATTAACTGAAACTTACTCAAGTATTCGATTAGAAACAGATCAATACCAGAGGCAATTATTTTTTCTCTAATCTTGGTATCAGAACCTTGTTAATAAATTCAAAAACCAACTGAAACTCATTCTTTAGAAATCTTTTCTTTATTGTAGTTATTGAGGTCCCACTTCTCTTAAGGCTTCAATCATAAATTCTATTATGGGTTGTTGCTTCATAACTGTCCTCACACCTATAACAAGTACATTTAGAATTCCTCCAAAGGTTTCTTCATCCGGTCTTATTTTTTTCCTTGCATATGTATATATAAACTCAATCCATCTTCTACGAAATCTATTGAATAATAAAACTCTCTTACTTTATTTTCAAAAACAATTGGAGTTGCTTCCTCAAATAAATGCAGCCATCCTTGGTTCTTGGCATATTCTACTAGTTCCACCATCCTAGGTTTCTCATAGATTTTGGGATCAAATATTTTCCTAACAACACCTTCTGTGTCTTTAGGCTTTCAATCCTTGTTTTACTTGACATATCTTTCTTTTCTTACTCCCTTTTTATTCTCTTGGGGTCATTACTAGGCTCTTTATTTTCATCAATTTTTTGCTTCTTGGGACCAGTTCCCTTAGAGACTTTCTTTATTTTTACAATTATGTGCTTCTTTCTTCTTATACCATGACTCCCAGACTTTGGATCAGAGGACCTGGTCCTTTCATCACCATGAACCTCTATTCTTTTTTTCTTAGATGCAATGATAATACCAAAATCATTTCCCTCATCTTCCCTCACCTCCACAACTTTAAGATTTTCTTTTTCTTGTACAATAGATTTCCTGAGTCTTCTTATTTTAGTAGTAGAGAACTTACTCTTCTCCATTGCATTGCTAGATCTTATAACTCCCATATCAGAGCCAATCAATTTCTCCTTACCTTTATTGTCCTTCAGTTTATTCACTTTCAAAATTACATGTTGTTCATCCTCATCTTTTTTATTTTCCTCATTTAGAGGTAATATAAATCCCTCATTCTTTTTCAAGTTATCCTCTTCCCTTTTTATTTTCTCCTCTGTATAAGCCAAACTTTACATGGGATCATGAGCAAGTAAGAGTAAATTCTCAGCTACCAAATCTATGCTGCTGAGAGAATCAAACTTCTTTATAAAAATCTCATCATCAACCAGATTAGCAAATATAGAGTTAGACTCAAAAAGGGTAGGAGAACCAGTCTATTGTAAATTATCTAAAATTTTAGTAACTTTTAAATCCTCAGAGGGAACCTGGATTTGAGAGGCATTTAAAGACTGGTTTTTCTGAGAAAAGAGGTCCTTCAGTTTGGAGAATCTCTTATTCAATTAGATAGCCAAAACTTTTATCTAAGTCATCAAATAGGATAGAATATTTACTAGGGTTTAGAGTTTTGACAGGATAATTTCACTTAGGGTTTCAGGAGTTTCATGAGCAGGATTGATAGGCAATGCTTTTAGTGGCTCTTGAGAATAATTTGAAGATAAATCTTTCAAGGGTTTAAATAAGAGGGAGTTTTAAACATTTTAAGGATTTTTGAGAAGGAAACAAGAAGGATTCTGAGTTAATTGGAAAGATAATAAATTAAGAAGATGTGAATTTGTAAGTAAAAAAATAATCATTTGACATTTAGGAGTCACCTATTTGAATAAACCCATCTAATGACAAGGGTTGCGTCTTTTCACTTTTGAATCAAATAGACATCTTTTGTTCATAATGGATTGGACAAGTATCCTTATTAAATAAAAATTTTATAAAAATTCATGGAACATTATTTTGGCACTCACCTGAGAGATGACACCAAGTACCTCTCCTTTTAGAGTAAATTTTCAACTTGTGTTTGCTTCAATTATTTTCTTCCAAAGTTGTTCCCTTAGGTCTATACTTGTAAAGGTATGATACTGAGTTAGATTATCATACACCTACTTTATCATGGATTTTTGTCTCCTTGACATAGCCAAAATATTTAAGAGACACTAACTCACGTGCTATTCATTCTGGTGAAGCTTCTTTTTCTGAGATGGATTTCCTAGGGACCAGGTCTTTTGAAATTATTTATTTCAAAATAATACACCTCCATCTTTAAGTGTATTGAGAGAGAGAACATAGTTAAACCTTTCATCGTTTAGATAATCTTGACTACAATCCCCTTCCCATACCTGCAATCATGATCACAAGTTGAACTTGGGAACCCACTTAAGTTTAGTTCCTAGTAGGAGAATAATGGTGTGATCAAATTCTATTTAGCCCATCTAAGTAGTGATAGCTTCCTCTTCACCCTTTCCAGTGTCTTGAACCCCTTATGATTTGATTTTCCTTGTTGAATATCTCTGAAACCATCTATTTTAGCTTTAAGTCATCTCTGACAACTTTCCTTAGTGTGTCTATCCTTCCCACTATGAGTACATATAGGACTGACAGCCTTGCTTCTAGCCTCATTAATAATCTTTCCTTGCCACTTTGTAGGTTAGAATTCTCTTTGATAGCCCAGTCCTCTACCATTATTTACACCTTGACTAGTTAAGTTATAAAGAATTGTAAGGAAGTAGTCTACTTAAGAGACTTGTTCAACTCTTTTTTCAAACGGACCAGGTCTCTCTCTAACTTTTTATTCCCATAAAGTACAGACATAAGGTTTTTTGGGAGAATCCCTCAGCCTTTTTTCAAGATCAATTTAAAGCCATGAAGCTTCTTTTTTCCCTTTTCATCTATCTCATTTACCTTCCTCAGACTACTCATCAAACTTATATTTTCAGATTTTATCTTTGTGAACAACTCTCTAATTTCAGAAATTTGGACAGTTAAAGAAATCAATTGATGTTCTTGATACTCTACTTTCACTTCTAATGCATTCTTCTCAATATTTAGTTTACATACAGAGTCTATTAACATACTAGCAAGCCTCTTTATCCCTTTAGCGGAGTAGTTATCGAGATTATCCTTAATATTAAAAAAAGTTAACCTCCTTATATTTTTCATCTTTTGATTTTTCCATGAATGTAAATAGAGAATCATAGATGACTGGATTGTCTTCCACTTCTAGTATAGAAATATTTCCAGGCTTCTCATCATCATCAGATTCACTGAAAGAATATTCCCATGCTGTCAGATCTTGCTTTACTGTATACTTAATTGCACTTTTCCATTTTGACTTTTCAAGAAACTGACCATTCTTTTGCATTTGGTAGTTTCTCATAAATGCTTTAGAGCTACCATTTTTATCACAACCTTCAGTCTTACCATTTCTTTTGCTAAGCTGACCACCTTTTTTATAGCACTAACAATTCTTGTTTCCAAAAGTGCAACATCAGTGTCTTTATTACCTGGGTCAGACTCTAGAGTCTTCAAAGCCCTTTATTCCCTAATTCAGTTAAAGCATCCATGATGACCAGAATACTCTAGGTGTGAACCTTTTAGAGCGGACCTATCTATGATACCAATTGATAAAACCCTTAGGCATTGTACCACACAGTTATAGACCAGTTCTGTTTAATTCAAACACAAGTGTAGATCAGTAAAGCAACCATGAGGTGCCAAAAAAAAATAAAGGCAGCGCAGGAAAATAAAAACCAAGGATTTTTACATGGAAACTCAGGAAGGGAAAACCCATGGCTTGCCATCACAAGGACCAAAATAGTCTACTATAATTAAAATCTTGATTACAAACTCAGCTGTAAACCAAACTCTAGGTTCCTCATGCTTGCAATACTTCTATTACAAGCACTCCTTGACACCGCTGCTAAGTTTACCTCAACAATTGGCTATCTCTAACCAACAACAAGCTTAGGTAACTCTACCTAAGCACTTTCCTAATAAAAATAAAGAATACTCTTATAGCATGAGTAGTTCCATTATAAATCAGCACGCAAAAATAGTCACTCACTCATTAAGTATATTACAAAGATAATAACATGAGTAATGCTTGAGTAGTGTTGAAATTGCATTTTTGCTACCTCTCTTCACTTTTTAGAATTGTCAAAAACTTTTTGATGAAGAGGTGTTTCTTTTTTTTATAAATGAGTGATGATTAGGGACGAAAGATCATTGAACCAACTGTCTTAATCAGTATAAAATAGCACCTGCAAGTTTGCTACACAAGAGGACAAAACTATGTAGAAAATGCATGCCAGTGGTAATGTACCTTGCACATCCAAGGAATTAGTCCTTTGTAGTTAGTTGCTCATCATCAAAATTACATATAGCAGTTTCACCATTGGGTAAATAGACTTTCTATTGATTAGATACTTATACTTGTTCTTTGTTATATAAAAGATCAGCATGTGGTGTCATATAATTGGTGGCCTAGAGTCCAAGATCCTATTATCACGACTAGCATTTATTGAGAAAGTAGTAAGAAAATCTATATTTTTATGAGAATTAGAGGTGCTGGCAGTAGATGCTTTTGATGAGGCATCAGAATTGCCATGAATCTATGTTTTACCCAGCATCTATAGAATATAATTGTACTATTCTCTTATAAATCCCATTACTGGAGAGGATGTACTTCTATTGTGATAATAAGATCTTTCTCTCCCATAATTAAAAGGTCTACCTCTCTCATAGTTATAAGGTCCTCTTCTCTCATAATAGGAAGATCTATGTTAGATCCTGAGTTTTGGCCTTAGAAATTTTCCTTGAAAATCATTCTTTGATCCTAATACAACTCTAGGGTATGAGCCACATATTAGGGTACGTGTGGTAGGGTCCTGTCGTAAGCTAACTAGTGTACTTTGTTGGGATGGTTTTGATTACTGGAATGGTCATAACTTAATGGTATGAGTTATAAGGCTTGGATATGAGCTGTATTAGGGACTCGTATAGTAGGCAGTATTTGATCCTATTGATAATTTATTCTGCTAGGAATACTGATCATGGGTTCGGATTATATGCTGAGGTTACGACTTGGTTGGATGAGTCATATAATGGATAGTGTCTGATCAAAGGTTAATGCCTAGGCACAACTGGTGGGAACCAATCATAAGGAAGGGTATGACTCATAAGAGGTTCATTTGTATCCATGTGTCGGGGTTTTAAGAGGCTTAATGAGGGTATTTTGGACATTTTCCTACTTACCCTAATTATGACCCACAACTTCTAATACACTTAGGAGGTTATTTACCCTATTATTCTATTCATTAACACATATTAAACTATTCCCAAACATTCAAAAATTCTCTCATGAGCTTTTGGGGAAAAAGAGCTAGGGTTTCAACTTGGGGATTGCTTTAGATCTTATTTTGGTGATTTTCTTCTATCATCTTTCCCATTTTAAGGCATGTGTTTCTTCCCTACTTCTTCTTTATAAAAAGGAATGGATTTTATAGTTGTTTTCATGGTTTTAACATTTCATGGGTTATGGTTTTTCACTAATAATTGGGATTTTTGGTGTAAATGGTTTGGTTATAGTTTTCTATGGTTTAACTATTCTTTTATATGCATTAATAGTGGTTTTGGTCAATTTGATTACATGGTAATGGTTTAATGGTCTTTGGAATTGGTTTGGTTATATTATACCCTCAAGGTGTTTGATAAAATGCTTATAAAGATATATTCATTGCATTTACTTCTTTAATTGAAACACTTGCTTGTTTTCAGCTTATGCATAAAACTATAAATGGTTTAAATGGTTTACAAAGGTTAAAGGCTTATTGGTTTTTCTTGTGGAGTACATGAAAGTCTCCCAAGAGTTAATATGGTAAATGGATAGGGAACTTGAGAGTCCCCTTAACCAAAATGGTTTGGCAGTGGATAAATCTTGCAAGTATGGTTGGTATGCCGATACCACTAATAAATGGACTTGGTTAATAAATGGTAATTGGATTGGCTTAGATGTGGTTTTAATCTGGGCATTAATGTTGGAAGGTATAATTGAGTCGTGAAAGGTAGAGGGTTCGGGGAAACCAAAACTAGAAACTCATATTTGCGGATATAAGGGGTCTTTGATGTCCACGTGCGAGTGTCACATTTTATATTGGAGGGATGTACTAGTCATCCGATGGGATATTTCCTGGTCGTGTGGCTACATGCACTGGGAATCTTTCAGCAGGGGAAGATGAACCCATATGGCCCATGGGTATGGTTAAACAACAAGGTTACACAACCCAGGTAAATGTTTTAAATACATATTAAACATGAATTCCCTTTCCTGGCACTTATATATATGTATGGTTGTACGCATAATGGATGGTTTTACTTGGTTGTTTAAGTGGAATTACTTTATCCTTATCTGAGATACATGCTAGCGATCATTCCTAACTCATCTATTATCGGGTATATACCAACAGTATACAGGAACTGGCCGTTTGACTTCTCTTATATAGTGATTGACTCAGGGATAATTTTGGATTGAGGTGATGAGCTTCCTTCTTTTTGGAAGGCTCCATTTCATGATATGGATATTCTTAGACATTTTGATTTCATTTTGGACATTGGTTTTGGCCGGGGTTGGGGGCATATCCCAATCGGATATTAGTATTCTTTTAGATAGAGGCTTTGTGGTACTTTTGGAGATTGGTATAGGCAGGATTTGTAATGGTGTTGGCCTTAGCATTGGAATTACCGGGAGGCTGGCATCATCGGACATAATTTTTCACTGTTCCTTCATATTATATTTTGGGTATGGTTATCATATTATGTTTTGATATTATCTTTGTTTTGGTATGGTATGGATGATTGGGTTTGGTACGGTTAGACTCGGTTAGGTCAGTCACTGTCGTGATCCTATCCCAGTGCAATACCCCTTATTTCCCTAGCTTAATTTAACTCTAAGTACATGAGTATTGATATATGAATTCTTAAAATACTCAGTATTTTTCAGTTTAGAGCTTACCAATGTATAGGAAATCGGTCAGCTTTCCAATGATATAAAATTCGCCCAAATCTAATACCCAGGTAAAGAGTTAGAGCAATTTTTATAAAATAGTGTGCCACTTGGCATATCACCGCATCGCGCTAAAGGTCCAAATGACAATTTTCATTTTTTAGTGAAGGACCGTGATCCCACCGCGTCTCTCCACCAGCCATTTTCCTAATTGTCACTTTTCAGTGTGACTCTACGATCATGGCGCATCATGCCAAGGGTTAAATTCACATACAGTGGGGTACCGTGATTGTACCACACATCGTACCAAGGGCCCAAATCAGAAAATTTCAACAAAAATTAAAAGTATCATCCAGGGGCAAACAAGTCTTTTTCCATAAATTTAATCAGTCCAAAGACGGGATTTAATTCCTAAAAATGCTATTAAGTCATTCTTTAATCAATTTTCCCCAAATAAAAAATCATTCTCTCCCTAATAGAAAACCCTAGATTTAAGAAATCAAGAGCAATCCTCAAGAAAATTACCAGGAGCTTCAGGAATTAAAATACCCAGGTATGTTAGGTATTTATCTATGAGTTCCTTTCACCCATAGAGTCCAACAATCCATTTTTAAAACTACAAGATTATTGATTCATGATTTATATGCTTGAAATTAGATTGTATTCATGTTCATGACATTAATTGAGTTTCAATCCATGATTAATTGTAGATTCCATGATATTGAAATAGGATGTATATTGAATTGTGTAATTCCCATGTTATAATCCTTGAATTAGCAAGTTTGGGTGTTGTAGTTACAATGTTTACATATTGTCCACCATTATATGCATTAAGTTATGCTCCCCGTCTATTTGATGGAATATCCATGCGAATTAAATGGTGAAATCATGACATGATAGCATATGTACAAGCTTATGCCCTAAAAGTGTTTGATAAAATGTCTCTATGAATGAATTATGAACAAGTGGATCTTCTTATGCTTTTCAAGATCATGCTATGCTTTACTTTTCATATTCTCGAGTCCTAGGGGTATCTAATAGCTGACAATGTAGCTATTTATCTAGAGCTACAGTAGCTACAAAATAGTCTCAGTCATGTCATAGAAGAGTAGTAATCAATCAGTTATAGACCTCAGTGAACTCAGTCTAGTTCATTCAGTCAACACGATCAGTAATAGTTCAGTCAAATCTAGTATATTCTAGCAATCAATCCACAGTCTATTCAGTTGGGAGTAGGATTCAGCATCGAGTTAACCTAAGGATAGGGGCTCACCTGCCAGTAGAGGGTGTGATCCTTTGAAGCGGTCCTTACGTTATAGAACTACGTAGCCAGCATAAGTTAAGACATCAACCTACCAGTTGAGGGTTGATGAGGTGTTTTAACCTACCAGTTGAGAGTTTCACCATTCTCATTAGAGTACCTACAAAATAAGGGTAACTCTTCAGCTTGTCTTTACCCGTGGCACAATACTGACACCCTTTGTTGTGCCCCATATTTTGGGCTACAATATATACCATAATTTCGATACGTTGATAATCCCAAAGCCATAAATCCTATGCCAATATGGCATGTTAATTATTTGCTTAGTATGTTAATCCATTCAAGCTTGAATTTAGACCATAGAGGTCCTTATATGTCGAATTAGAGAGCCTACTATGTGTCAAATGATAGGTCTTTGAGTTATCTTTCCAACGATACTAATTATACTAAAATCCGACACCCCAGCAAGAAGTTATGGCCTTTCAAAGTAGTATACGCCGCCTAACCGATCACACATGGCCCCTGGAAAACATAGGCAATAGCATAGGCGGCGCCTATGTAAGCATAAACGATAGCATAGGCGATAGCATAGGCAACGCCTATGTAAACATAGGCGATAGCATAGTCGGCACCTACGTAAACATAGGCGATAGCATAGGCGGCGCCTATGTAAAGGTTTCAAGTGACTTAAACACTCCGTTTTTGGGGAAAATGGTCCTTTTCCCACCTTTATTTAGCCGTAAACACAAAATTCAGTTCCCAAAGACCCCAAAATACATCTTCATTCATCAAAATTATTCAAGAACTCTCTCTAGGGTTTCAAAATAAAAACCCAAGTAGTTCAAGATTCAACCATAGGTTTTCAAAACAAATTGAAGATTTGGAATCTCCATAACGTAGGCTTCAATAATCACCTGTCATATCGCATATAGAGGTATGTGGGGTTATCTGAAAAATCTCATGGGCTTTAAAAATTCATGTTTTTAAATGGGGGTTTTGAAATTACGAATATGATTATATTTTAAACGTTTTATGATATTAATTTGGCCCTTAGGCCTACTCCCAAAGTGATTTGCTATATGATATATGTATATCCATGTATTCCAAAAAGATGTTAACTTGAGAGCATGAATGATATAAAATTTTCTCTCTTGATGTGAATTTATTTTAAATGTTCATATGATGTAAATTATTTGAAAACATCTTGAAGAGCATGACATGAAATGTTTTAAGAATTGATATGATTTTGACTTGAAAATGAGAAGGTTATTCATGTAAAATACAATGGTTGAATGAGAAGAATGATATGATATTAATGGTTTGCAAGTCGGGTATGACAATACCCTACAAAATATGATATGTGATTGAATCAGATAAAATTTAAATGCATTGATTTTCATGAGATAGGTGGATGCCCGAAGAAGGCATTTGAGTATAAGGGCTCATCATTGCAAATCGTGTTTGCCGACATGGGAATTTGGTACCCTTCTTTGTGATCTTGCGTACTTGACTTTATGTTATTCCCAAATTAGGACTATGATTAGGAGCCCTGCTTTGTGATCTTGTGCACTACTATTGGGTCGAGACACCCTGTTGTGTGATCTTGTGTGTCTTCCCATCACTTATACTCTAATCTTGGCAGCAACCAAGGTTTGAAAGTTGGTGTAAATATGATATGTAGGGTATTCCACCTAGCTCAGTTGCATTGCTTTGTTGTTGAAAATAATTACATTATGCCCATGTATTTTTAAATGATTTGATATGAAACTGCTTTATAATGGCTCTCAACTATATTTTGTAAAAATATTATGTTTTGTTTTGATATCTCTACGTACCAGTACTTTTGTATTGACCCTCTTCCCTCTCAGGTTCGGAGGCACAGTCTAGGGGTTCAAAAAATCAGTAGATTTTGTCAGACAGATTCACAGAGTCACTTGGTGATCCTTCTATATTTTGAAAGGCCTAATATCTACCAGATTCATTTATCATTTATTAGTTTTGGGTCTACTGGGGGCCTTGTCCCAGTTTTTAGATAGATATTTATTTCAGTCGTGTAGTAGAGATTTCGCAAACGTTATAGTTATGTTGATTGAGATTGTGGGACATTATTACCCATTATTATTTTCATATGATTTTTGACCATGTTTCTGTTATATAGTGTATCTTTCACATTTTTTTCATATAAGTCATGTGCATAATTACCAGATAGATAAGAGGTGTTTCGGGCCTAGATGGTTCGAAATACTCATTACGGCCAGGGCCTCATTTTGGGTTATGACAAATTTGGTATCAAAGCACGATTCATAGTCCCAGGGTGTTTTTGAAATCACATTGGGTAGAGTCTTTTGTATGGGTGTGTAGCATGCCACACTTATAAGCAGGAGGCTACTAGGCATTTAGGAATGTCTCTCTTTCTTTATGTTCTAGTTCATGCAATAGAGTCAGAATGCTTCTCTTTCATACTCAAATTCGTACTATGGTGTCGTCCATACGAAAGTAACATTCATCCCAATTCTTTCCTTACTCGAACATTCTCAGACATGTCTCATCATTAGGCCGATTCAAGTATAGAAGTTTAGAGTCTAAATGGTATGGTTCATTCTGATCAAATCAAATAAGATTTTAGCAAGGACTTGAGAAGAGTCCGTTGGTACTTTAGAGTGTGTTGGTTCTAGTGTGAACCTTCATTTTGATGAAATCGTGCTTTTCAGCCTACAGTATTAAGTGTATTCAGTTCTTTTCAGAACTTATGTTTCCAGTGTCACACTTCAGAGGTAATAAGGTGTAGCAGAATGTTAGAACTGTATTTCCACCTGAATAGTAGTGTGTGTTAAAGTATTTTTGTCATGACCTATTGGTAATAAAATTAGACCAAGAAGTTGGTAATGTGAAGTCATAAAGTTAGAAATCAGAGTGAGGATGATTTACCTCTTTATAGTGATAAACTAATTTGGTAGCTAGCAGCATGTGTGGATAGTATGGTAGTCCATAGAGGAAGTGTTTGACTCCAATTTTATTTCTACAGAGTAAGATGTGTATTCTTAGTTCATTGAATATTGCGTATTAAATCTCTATCTCATGAAATATTGTCATCAAAGTGTTGTTGAAAAATAAAGTGTAGTGAAGTCGTGTGGGGCTTTTTTGATTCACTAGCATAGTTGATTTGTCATTCATCTCATTTCTTGTTCAAAATACAAAATCAAAGTGTAGTGAAGCCGTGTGAGGCCTACTTTAATTCACTAGCAACTTGTTGTTCTTGTGTAGGTTTAATGTATGTATAGCTGAATATGGTTGCATGAGATTGGGCCGGTAAAGAGATGATTCATTCTTGTGTGTTAGTTTATTAGTAGTAGATAGAGAAAGAGTTATTAGACGAGGTGAATTGTCCTTGCTTGAAGTATGAAAATGGCTAGATTAGCCAGTAGGTTATAAGTATAGACTCATGGTTGTTGTGGACTTTGAAGGTAGTGTAAATGTACACTTGGGTAAGTAATTATGATGTGAGAAAGCAGTATAGGTAGATACTATTGTACGGGGTTATAATAAAAGGATAAGGTTGACCATGTCTATTATGAGGCTTTAACCCCCTTGACCCTTTTTTCATTGGTATTTGTAAACTAGTGCTACTTGTGAGAAGGTATGTAGTAGATTTTTGAGATATTTGGGTAGAATGTCGCAATTTGATGGATTAGTATATTTATATTATGTTGCATTCTTCATTTGTGGTAGATGATTAATACTAAACTATAGGCTTAAATTTAAATGGTGTGGTGGTAAATAGTGGCAAGAATTTGATGATGCATGTTTTGTAGGATTAAATTAGTAGGCTTGAGGTGCTAAAATAGTACATTCTAATGGATTATGATAAGGAAAACCGTTAGGTCATGATCGATTATTGTGGTTATAAAGTTCTAGTGCACTAGTGTTTCGTAATGTTTATTTATAGTTTCCAAGTGAAAAATTTGTAAGGTTGGGTTGTAAATCATGCATAGCACTAGATATTAAGTTTGAATAGTTGATGTCCATGAAGGTGGATGTGAAGATTTCTTGTTTAATGAATACTACTTGTATAGAAGTGATCTAATAGGCTTGAATGGTACATGCAATAGATTAAGTTTATTTGATTCGTAGTGATGTATGATATTGTTTGTGTGTGATGTAGAAGTATGCCTAAGGTGACATGAGGTTGCGGCATTCTTTCTAAGGCTATTACATATTGCATGTGGCTAGTAGTACCATTGAGTTGCTAGATGGGAAAAGACTAGTAGATGTTATATGGGTTCTAAATAGTTAGGTTAAAGAGTTTTGATTGATAGTGTTAAGCCTTTTATATAATCTTGATTCTTATAGTAATGAGGCATAAGTTGGGAGTCGCGATATTAGTATACTATGTCGAAAGTGGTTTGGTTCATCAAAGGCTTAGTGATATCCATGTTAAGTGTAGTTCAGTTAAAATCAGGTAAGGGATCTCCCAAACTCTAGATGATGACTTGAAGCTAAGGGGGAGATGATAGAATGAATGACCAAGTAAGGCTCTCAGATTCTAGTAGTGATACAGTATGATTTAGAACATCAGAAAGTGAGGGTCGATCTCAACCCATTCCTACCTCAGTATTTTTTTTAGTTATCCGGATGCTTACTCATGCCTTATGATTTAGTTTTGTGATCATAGTTCATGATTTCAGTATATGATAGAGAGTCGTGTACTCTTCTAGTTCCAAGATAATGAGTTCTAGTTCATTCAAGTAGTCGGAATCATATTCCTTATGTTATGAACTCTAGTTGAGATCATGCAACCATGACGCATGGTAGTGTCAGTAATTTGTCAGCCTTTGTTAGCTTCACTTATATTCTTCAATAGCTATCACCTTCACAAAGAATACTAACAGTTGCAGAGTACAATAGGTCTTTCCTTTCACTTTCATCTAACCTTTTCATACATTCCTCAAATTTAGGTGCACTACTTTTATTAATCAATAACTCCAATGTGGTACTTATTTTCTCATCAATTTCTAATGTATTTCATCTTTCTTTCTAAAATTATTTTCTTCAATTGAAATTAAAGATTGAGATGAAAAAATTTTAGAAGGTTCATCATTTTTTGACCAACTAGATCTTGTAAGTCATCAAGATCGTGGAGTTTTGAGAAAGGTAGCAATAAATTCTTCAATAGCTTTACTTTTGGATGAGCCTACATCCAAATATAAGAAGTTATACTTTTTATATATACCTTAAACTATTTTTCTTTATAGTAAAAAAAGGAGAAAAAATTACTATATAATGAACTAATCTTTATATACTCTTTCTACTCGCTGTTAGACATTTGAATGATATTGGTTGCTGTATCATAAATATTGCCTGTCTTTTTAGTTATTGAAGACCAATCTTGATGTTTTTATGTTATATAATCATATTGGTTCTTCATCTTGTTTTGTGTAGCTACAAATTTAAGCGTAGTCTCTAAGACATCTTTAATGTTGTTTCATGATTCAGGCTTCAAACTACTTTCACATCTCAGGTTAAATGATACTTCTTGAATACAAGATTCTAAAGAAAATTTTAGAACATCCATTCTCCAAATAATCTATCACTAGCCTGTTGCATACCTAAAATATAAACTTTTAATCCAATTAGTAGAAATAAAAATTAGAAAATAAAGAAAGTAAAAATAAGAATCTTACAAGTACCGCAATGATTTTTTTTCAACATGATAGAGTTCATAATCTTGAAAAAACAAAGAATAATACTTCGCAATATTTTCAGGTTATGATTTATGTATATTTTGCACTATGAAATGCATAATAACTGTCAAATCTCTTTTTAGAAGAAGAAAAAAATAAAAATAAAGACATGAATATAACATGATATAGGGATATACGTGCCAGAAAGTAGTTATACTAAAAGTGGAAAACACATATTTGTGTTGCTTTTTGGGGTTATTTTTGCGTTAAATCATAGTAGTATCTTGAACCTTGGTACTGTCAAAGAAGAGAAGAAGATTATTGCCTTCCATCCTAGATGACTAAGAAACTCAAGAATACATATAAGACTACTATGTCAAACTTCTTCATGTAACATATTTGATCACATGTGTATTAAGAAGCAACTTTGGATTGATTCAATTCAGGTGCTTTAGTTGAATTGAATTAAGATTCATTTTGTAACGTTTTTGATATGACAAGATAGTGGCAGTAATAGAATATTTTAAACATGAATTTTTATTTTATTATTGCAGGTCTATCTAATATATTTGTATTAATTATCATGAGTATATATTGCTCTTTTAAATGTTTGGATTTACTAACACATTTTATCCCTTAATATGAAACTTTCAGACGTGAATTTAAATTTAAATAGGCCCCAATATAGATATTGGAGATCAAATGAAAAGCCAAAAAAATAAATGATGTCTGCATCACTCTGTAGACTTAATAACAATAGAATTTACTATCTTTTTGTATGAATAAGGGGATAAAACTACTCTTTCATCATTCAATCATTCCCATCTAATCCATTTTTCTCCTTACACACTCAAAACAGTACTACTACAATAAACATAAATTCCTCATTTCTCTAGCAATCTATAGTCTTAAAACGAATATAACACAACTTACATAGCAAAAATAAAAATATTGATCTAAAAGTGAACCTATAATCTTCTTTTAAAAACAAATTTTAATTTTGATAGATATAGATTTTTGTAGAGATGAACTTTTTCAAAAAGAATTTTGAAGTGTTTTTATTTAATGCAACATATATATTATTTCCTTTAATTTTAATATATCCTGAAGTTGATTCATCTTTTTATCCAGTAAACCCCTATAATTTTCAACAAGAGAACTCTAGTTAATTTATTTTTCAATAATTTTATGAGAAAGTATTATTTCATTAGAATTCAAGGAAGCAAAAATATACTTCATTTCACACCCAAATTAATGAACAAACTTCTTATAAAAAGTATTGAAATCTTATTGATCCAAGAGAAAAAATTCAATATCTAAAAGTGCCCTGGAGAGCAACGTAGAGAGAGAGAGAGAGAGCAACGTGAAGAAAGAGGGAGATCTGATGCGTATATAGAGAGAAATAAAATAACGTAGAGATATTCAGGGAAATAAGTTTTCATTTTGAAAAGAGTTTGAATAACATTTAGAATTTTTGTTAGGCCTGACTATTAAGACTCTTCTGGACATAATAAGATGTTTTTTAAAAAATACACTTAAATGGCTGAAATCTATCACTCTGATTCAAACATTCATTATGTGCAAATAAATGAGACCTTTGTAGCATCAGTGCATACATCCTCTCAACCCAATTCTCTATCACATATATGTCTTATAATGGTCCTATTAGGCTTACATGTCAACATTTAGGACTGGGTTGGAACCAATTTTCTTTGAAAAAGCTTTTCATAATCCTAGGTGAGTTGAGGCCATACAGACTAAAGTTGTTGCTTTAGAGGCCAATAATACCTAGACAGTTTTTTCTCTTCCACCTGATAAATCTATCATTAGTTGCAAATAAATTTTTAAATTTAATTATCAATGTTTTGGTAATGTTGCAAAATTTAAGGCAAGATTAGTTGCCAAAGGGTTTAATCGAAGAGAAAATTTGGAATATCAAGAAACCTTTTGTTTTTTGTTAAAATGGTCATTGTTAGAGCTATTTTGTCTGTTGTTGCTGCTGAAAATTGGCATGTACATCAAATAGATATGTACAATGCCTTTTTTTAGTATCATCTATTTGATGAAGTATGTATGACTCTACCACAAAGGTTTGAATTACCTATTTAATTTGATGTGCAGGGAGAAACCTATATGCATGCTCATTAAATCACTGTATGGACTTAAACAGGCCCCTATATAGTGAAATGTAAAACTCACTGAGGCCTTGATAGTTTTAGAATTTATACAAGTTCATCTTGACTGATCTTTGTTCATTAAGAAAACATACTCTTTACTGGTGATAGGTCTTGTCTATGTTGATGACTTAATGATCACAGGAAATGATCTTAACTTTATAAAAGATGTAAAATAGATGTTGCAGAAGACCTTCAAGATCAAAGACTTGGGGATCTTAAGTATTTTCTTGGTATTGAATTTTCCATATATAGAAAATACATAGTTATGTATTGATGTTCCATGGTTTCATGCACTTTTGATGCTTTAAATTGGAAAATATCCAAGCACTTCGGACCATTTTTTCAGATATGATGCGTTTTAATGTTTATTTTAAAAAAAACTAGGTTTCTAGAGATGAAGAGAGGAAAAGATGATGAAACACTATAGGAAGACCACTTACATAGCTACTTACAGCCTTTAAGTAGTACCTACAATGGGCATAGGTCCCATCGTGGGTATCAAATAATGAAGATCTGAGAACTTGAAAGTTGAAGATTTTCTCTAACACTTATGATGGGGGCACTTACAGGGTGTAAGTACCACTTACACCATTGTAAGTTCCACTTACGTCTCCATAAGTGCCATTGTAAGTAGATTTCTATAGCATAATGAGAGCTTTGATACTTACAATACCCACCTATGGGGCATAAGTACCACTTACGGTTCGTATGTTGGTCCGTAAGTGGCCACCGACTCAGTTTTTTTTGTTTGTTTTGGTTAAAATTTTTAGAGTTTTAATGTAATCTATAAATATCCTTTGATATTTTTGTAGTAGTTTATGTACTTTAATGCACTCTTTACATTCATAAACATATATTGATTTTGAGATTTGACTTTTGATCTTGGAATCCTTTGTTCTTGATTATTTGGTTCATTATTAATTTGAGAATTTGGTTTTTGTTCTTTGATTATTATGAAATTATTTATATGCTTTCTTTTATGAATTTCATGGATCTTCTTATAGGCTAAACCACCTAAATAGGGTTGTGGGATCCATGGCTAAATAACGAAGTAGAGAAAGTGTGAGATTCTTCTAAATCAATGTTTATTCATGTATTGTGATCTTCTTCAATTTGTATGCTTTCTTAACTACTATAGAAGTTAAGAACTTACCCGTATTAAAGATCATCTTCACAAGAGAGGTCAAGATTAGGAGAAGAAGATTACAACAGTAATTTAAGGTTATCAACCCTCATCTAATCAACTTAACACCCAAAGGAAATAGTTGAACAGGGATAAAAAACAAGGGTTACTAAGGCGACACTTTGAGACTCACAAGATGAAGAGTGAAATGCACCAAAGGTGTTCACATGACAATTAGTGATACATATCTCATTAGCTTCTACATGCAGGGTATTGAGCTTGTTTGATTGAGCACGATAAGTTTACAATGTTAGGAAATCATGGGGAACACAAACCTAGTATTCATCTCAAATTGATTTCAACTAAAATGATCAAGACTTGTTGCTATTTTACTATTTTCACAGATAAACCCTCCATACACTTTTCTATATTTTTTCAGCTACTTCAATAGATTTATCAGAGAAAATTATCTATTTCCTGTGGGTTTGACCCCAGCCTCTGTTGGGTTACTATATTTGACATCAATCATATTATACTTCTTGGAGGTGTAGGTTTGGGCGATATTAAATTTTGGCATTGTTACCAAGGAATATAATTATGGATAGATTGACAAAGTTTGTTCAGGTTTTTGGGTTTTACTTTCTTATTCTTCTTGTGGGGTATTTTGGTGTCCAGTACTAGGAGTCAAGGCAATCCCTTGATCTCACTTGATCCAAACCTTGAAAGAACCCTATAACAGAATCATAAGATGTCAAAACATGATTGTGAAGATCATCATGAGGGGCTTCTAGATGATCTACATAACTTGCCTCTTCCACCTCCTCATGGTGTTCAGGAGACAACTGTGTAAACCATTATGTGGTTACTAATAGATATAACTGCGAGGAGAGATAATGAGGTTGCCTATTTTATAGCTCTAGAGGAGAGATAGAGATAGAAAGAAGATCATTAAGAAACACTCAACATAGGTAGAAGAGATAGAGCTTAAGTCTTCCCAGCTTATGAGTATTTGCCAGCCTATGATGATCCAGAGGATGACTTAGGGTATGCTAAGCCTATCAAGATAGGAGCCATCATATCTCCTGAGTTACCCAGTGGGTGAATTTTGATATTACTAGTGCTATGATCCATTTATTAAATATGAAGAGTGTGCTTTCTAGACTGCCAACCAATTATCCAAACATGCACATCATGAATTTTCTTGGGATCTTCACATCATATAATTTACCTGGGGTGAGTTAAGAATTATTACGACTTAGTTTTTTCCTAGTTTCTCTATCTAGTGAAGTGACATTATTATTAGGGGAACTACCTCGTGGGTCCATTACTAATTGGAATGAGTTGCATAAAAAAAATTCTTAGATCCATTCTTTTCTTATGCCAGAATATTGTAATTGAAGGATGAGATCTATAATTTTAGGTAATTGCATTCTGAACCACTGTACGAGGAATGGTTTAGCTTTAAGAAAAAGTTGATGATGTTTCCTAATCATAGAATTTTAGGGAGAAATTTTCTTGAAATTTTCTATCGATCCCTAAATCCAGTGCCAAAGTTATTGTGGACACTATTATGGGTGGAGCTTTCATTAGCATGTGTTGGGAGGTAGCATCGATAATCTTAGATTGGGTCTTTCTAAATAACTTAGGGTGTATACTCTAGAGGTATAAAGTGGTGCTGGTACTTCTGCTATTGGTGCTTCTAGAAAGAAAAGAATCATAGATGCTATAACATCTCAAGAAGTTGCACAGCTGAGGATGGAGATTGGGTTACCATTGAAGAAATTTGTAGCTATGAATTCTTAAAACATAAATATTATAAGAGTATAAGGTAAACCTCCTAGGTCATATGATTTTGATATTAATGAAGAGGCAAAGTATTTGGATAGAGAGATGGTGGGTTTCTGCACCAAGGGCTAAGGGTCTAATCAAGACACTTGAAACTCGAGAAAACAAAATCAAGGTTAGAACTACTACATGGATCGATATAGGTATTATAGTAGAGAGAGAGATGGTGATCTGAGATGTAAGGATGCCTATAAAGAGAAGAGTGGTGCATAGATTTTGCCAGGGAATAGAGATATAATTCTAGAATGGAAGCAATGTTGTCAAAGTTATTAATGGGTCAAAAAGTCAAGAGAGTTGTATTAAGAATACTAAGGCAAATATTTAGGGACTCGAGCAAAAGGTAGAATCACATGCCACTGCGATCAAGCAGCTTGAGCAGTAATTTAGTTAGATATTAGCTACTATGAATTGGTATCAGTCAGACACTCTTTTGAGTAATGCTATCAGAATCTAAAAAATGACAGTCACTATTTGTCCATCATTATTCGGCTTGGTAAGGCTACCATTGATATCCCTATGCCTGTAATTGATGAGGTATGGAATAATGTTGTTGATATTAATGGTGCTCCCAAGGTGGAATCTAAGAAGTTGGTGATAGTGGTGAGTCATCACATAAATTGATGGGTGTAAATAAGTGTGCCGAGAAAGATAAAAAAAGGGGGAAAATATGATCCTTTAATGAAGACCATCCACAGCCTCCCCCACCTTTTCCTCAGAAGTTGAAGCAGAAGAAAAAATAAGGGAAGTATAAAATATTTATCACTATATTGAAAGATTGAGTTTGAATATCCCTCTTCTTGAAGCCCTGCTGCAGATGCTTGGTTATGCAAAGGAGTTGGTGGTTTGTATCATTGTTATCCGATCACATATTGATCTCTGGCATAAAAGAAAAGTGATCCCAGAGGTTTCATGATTCCTTGTATGATTGGGTCATCTAAATTTTCTAGAGCTTTGTATGACTTAGGTGCAAGCACTAACTTAATGCCACTGGCAGTATTTAAATAGTTGGGTTTGAGACCTACCAAACCAATAATGATACAGTTACTAATGGCAGATCATTTGGTAAAAATCCTTGTGGGCATATCATTTGATGTTTTGGTAAAAGTGGACAACTTTATCTTTATGGCTAACTTTGTTGTCGTGGATTTTAAGGTTGATTTGAAGATGCCAATAATTTTGGAGAGACTTTTTAGCCACGGGAAGATATTTGGTAGATATTAAAAAAGGTGAGCTTAAGTTCAGGCTGAATGATAAGGAAGTCACGTTCAATATTTGTAGAACCATGAAGAAGCCAACTGACATGAGGATGGTTTCAGTAATATGTTATGTTATTGACCCTGGAGGCCAATCCTTTGGCTTCCTTGATGAATTCTAAGTAATCAAGGTACCCACTTCATGTCGTAACATTAAATCAACCACGGTAACTTATTATTTTTCCATTTGTGATGGTTTGTGTTAGTGATTGATGTCAGATCTGTGCATCTAAGTTTCCATAAATATATTCCTAACTCTCTTGCTTTGTAGTGGCCTAAAGCATTAGGGATAATGTATTTCTTAAGTTTAGGGTGCGGGCTACTTGTGGGTCTGGATGTCCTCTTGGGGTTTTTGTTGTCATTTTTTTTTCCTTGGAGTCTGTTCTTAGTAAAGTTGGCATGTTTAGGTCATTTTGTGTTTGTATCATACATTTGTTCTATTTTGTTTATGTTTAACTATAAAAAAATAAGAAACCTAAGGGCAGTTGATATATTTAGTGTATTTTGAAGTATTTGAAAAAAAAGTTTATTTTGAGTCCAAAAAGTTTGTTTTGAACTATGTGATGTGTTTATATGTGTGACCACTATGAATCTTGGTATGGCATTAGGATTAGGTACATAATATTCATAGTTGGCAGTTGCATGAATCAGATAGGTAGTAGCTGGTAACATAACCCAGTACTATGTGTGTGTGAGTTTGCTTGCCTATTTCTTTTTGAGCATTTAATCCAAAACTTATATGGTTAGTCTTGCCTAGGTTGTAGGATAGTCGGTTAGGAAAGGATCACAAGTCGCTCTTAATTTAGTCCACTCTTAGCCTAGATTACCTTTCAAATCAGAATAAATATTCCTTGATCTTGATTTTGAACCTACATAGACTATTTTATTATTTTCACCTTTCACCTTTCCAGTTTAATTATAATGAACCTGTTTTGGCCCTGTCCCTTCTTTCACATTGTACACCTCAACTCAAGCAAATTGCCTAAGTTAAGGATGGCTATCATAATGGAACGCAGTTAGAATTGGGTATGAAGAAGGGTTTGAAAAGGAGAAAAAGAAAGTAGGGTTGGGTGTGGTAGAAAAAATCAAAAAAGAAAGAATAAAAGAAACTGTACCCAACCTGGATAAGCAATAAAAAGAAAAGGGAGAAATAAGGAAGGAATACATGAAAATTTGGTTGAAAAGTGATCAAAAAATATAATTATAGTATCGAGGAGGTCTATTCACTAATTCTCAAATGTACCATACCATCCCCCCAAGCCTACATTACAATCCAAATAAAGTCCTGTAGTGATCCTAATTTGACTATACAAAAAACTAAGGTAAAGAAAATTAGGTCAAGTCTATGGTATTCTACGCACATTTATTGGAACTTCTTTTATGAGTGTGTCTCGTTATCATCCCCACATTAATATTTATGATTATACTGCGAGAGTGAAACTTCTTTATTGTGAGGGTACATGGGTTATGTTGCTAGCTGCTTATCTATTTGGATAGTATAATTTGCATATCTACATGGTTTTTTATTATTAATGCGATGCTATATCTTGATTTCTTTTTATTGCATTGTTGGTTTTGAAAAGTTAAAAATAGGAGGGATAATGTTTTGATCTAAAATTAAATGGATTGTTCTAGGTACCTTAGGTTTCTTTTGGTTAAGCATCATCTTGTTGTTTTTGTCAGGTTTTGTTACTTGAGGACATACAAATGTTCTAAGTTGAGGGTGTTGATGTGTCATAGTTTCATGGCACTTTTGATGCTTAAAATTGAAAAATATGCAAATACATTGGACCGCTTTATTAGTTATGATGTGTTTGTGTGTTTATTTTATAGGAAAAGGGGTTTCTGGAGACACAGAGAGAAAAAGATGATGAAAAAGTTATAGGAGGACCACTTATAATCCAGTTGCAACCCATAAATGGTACATACTATGGTCATAGGTCTCTTCATAGGTATCAGAGAATGAAGATCTGAGAACCTGAAAGTTGAAGTTGTTTTTTTACACTTATTATGGGGACACTTATGGGGCATAAGTACCACTTATGTCACCATAAATGCCATCGTAGGTAGCTTCTTGCAGCTTGTTGAGAGCTCTGACACTTATGACACCCACCTATGGGGCATAAGTACCAGTTACAGCCTATAAGTGGGTCTGTAAGTGGCCACCGACCCTGTTTTTCTTGTTTATTTTAGTTAGAATTTTGAGGATTTTGATGTAATCTACAAATAACCTTTTGATGTTTGTGTACTAGTTTACACACTTTTAATATTGGAATTATTGTTCTTTATTGTTTGGTTGATTATTAAATTTAAGAATTTAGTTTTTGTTCTTCGATTATTGTGAGATTGTTTTTATGCTTTATTTTATGAATTCCATAAATCTTCTTGCAAACATGAGGGGCTAAACCACCTAACTAGGATTATGGGAACCCTGGTTGAATAACAAAGTAGAGGAAATGTGAGATTCTTCAAAATCAGTTGTAAAGTTTCGAATTTTGATGAATTATGTGCAATATTCTTTTTTGTGTGATTTGACCAATTTACTCCTCTCCATAGTTGATTTATGGTATTTATGGAGTGTGAGGGTGATTGGTACGATTCCTAATCAATTTTGGTGTGTTTTATGTGAAATTGTATTTTTTGGTGGCTTAAAAAGCCTTATGGTTGACTTCAGTCATTTTTATTGATATGCGTATCGGGTGGCAAAACGGACTATGCCAGCAGATCCAAAACATCAATTTTAGGTTGGTAACATGAGTGGTGTAATTTTATGGCTTTTAAATCTCATTTTGATCCTCGGTTCGGAAAGTTCTAAAATGGGTTTCGGGGATTAATTTTGTGTAAATGATATTTTTTAAAAATCTGATATTTTCATTGGGTTTAGGACATTGAATTTGATAGGGTAGCATATTGCATTTGCGTTCACAGGATTTCAAATGAATCATGTCATCATTTTCCCCTATTTTTTAGACTTGGAGATTAGGGTTTCACATTTTTGAGCAATTTTTTCCATTTCTAAGCTTGGTTAAGCTTCTAAATACCTATTTCAACTACTTTACTCCAATTTTATCATCAAATTCTTGTTAACGCAGATTAAAGTGGGAATTAGAAATTTTGGCCCGAAAGGTATAAAACTTGTATTTCTTCTATTCAAACCCCATTTTCAACCCATTTTTACTTGGGTAAGTTTATAATCTTATAATTATCAGCTTTCTCTCAATTTCATATTCAAAACAACTTCAAATTCTTGATCTCAAAAAGAATTTTTGGGGATTTTGTCGGTAAATCTTAAACATGGTTTTTCTTCAATTTGGACTTTATTTTTAACTCATTTTCTCTTGGATTTTCATCTGTAGACTTCTAAAATTATGAGAAACATGTTTTTCAAATAAATTATGATATTTCCCTTCTTTGTTTAAAAAAATTCATTTCGAGGGCCCATTTTGACACCGACTTGAAATATGGGTATCGTTGAATTTCTTTTGACACATAGATTCTATATTTCAATCTTTTAGTTGATTATGAATATGTTCGTGAGGAGTAAAGGTTTTGAATTGAAGGCTTGCAGAACCTTAGGTTATGGCTCAGCTTTCTTCAAATTAGTTTGGGTAGTTAATATTAATACAAAGCATGTTAAGGGTGTGGAAACTAATCATGAAAATGGCTATATTATTTTTTTAGGTCTCTTTGGAGGACTATATGTTGATGTTATTTGGTTGTTTTGGAACATTATTTTCTATGAGTGACCGTGTGGGGTCTTATATGATATTGTTGGATTGTGTACATAAAATAAAGCATATTTTGTTGTTGAAAAGGCCTAATGTGGTATCAAAGGTGTAATTCTATTATATTGCATTCTATTGGCATATAAATTATGAGGGTTTCATGGGTGGTTGGACTAATGGATGGATTTTTGGATTACTTGGTTGATATATTAGTTGGATGTGAAAATTTTTATTTTGATTGATTGCGAGCTTGACATCCTCATATCATGTTCAATCATGAAATATTGGTACCACTATGGAGATGTTTGAAATACTGGAAACACTAGCTTTTTTGGACAGAAAATATGACATCTTAAAAACCCTCTATCAAAGGATGTGTGGGAGAGGAGATATGGATATGGTATTGGATATGGATTTTATAAGGGTTGATGAACCCCCAATGGTTCCAACATCATACATCACATCATCATCATTATCTTCATTGCGTATACATCATTGTGCTTATGTGTATTTGTATTCTTGTCTTGAATTGTTATCCACCCATTGTTCTACTTACTTTTACTAGTATTTGATGTTCATATATATGTATGTGTTCTTCTTTTACCCTACTTGTATCTTCTATATGTGTGGATATTAGAATTGTTAGTAGAGATAGTGTGGGCTACCATTTGGGATATTTTTTGATTGCAGGTGACGTGCCCTTAGTATGTATTTTGTATTCGTTATTTTCTAATTTTCCCAATCATCATATGGTACCTACTAAGTATAAGTGGACTGTACTCCCCCTACTATGCTATTTTGATGTAGATCCTGATTTGAGTACGCCTCACGGTGATTGACTTCAGGCGATACTTTGGAGATATTCAAGGTAGTGGTTGGATTCTTTCTTTTAGAGTTGACTACTACCTTTATTTACTTAGACTATGTCTGTATTCATATTAGAGACAGAGTTGTTCTTGTTTCTTATATCTTATGTATTTTGAACTCGAGTTGTACTAGTGATGTTCTTACATTGTGACACCAAGTTTTGGGATTATGGTATTATTGATTATACTTTCGGTTTTACTATATTATGTGGTTTGACTTCATTATAGAAGCCTTACTCAGGTTATTATTATTATTTTCTCTTTTTGTGTTAGTTTTTGTGATAGGCTTACTTGTCAAGAGTTCCTACGAAAAGTGTCATCATGACCCTTAGATTTTAGGTTTTGAAAAATTAGTATTTAAGCAGCCAGGTTCATTGGTCTCAACAGTGTAAGAATGAGGTATTTAATAGAGTCTGTGGATTGGTATATAGATGTCCATACCTATCTTTGAGAGGTTATAGGATGTCTTTAGTAATTTTTCCTTATTTTGTTCCTTATTATGCAGATTTCCTTCATACCTTATGTTCTAAGTCATATTTTACTCTTTTCTGTATAGATGGTGATGACTAGATCTTGTGAGGTTAGATATGAAAATACTTCATCCAAGGAGCGAGCCCAGTCTAGAGGTCGAGTTTCAAGTTATAGACAAAATAGTGGAAGTGAACGGGCATACGGATCTTACCCATCTAGGAGTAGTACTAGGGGACTCTCCTATGATCTTGAGCATGTCGAAGGTGTAGGTCCTGCTTTGGTCCCATCAAGTTCTTGTCCCCCAGTCTTAGAGGGACTGTTGATTTGCTTATTAACCCATTTGGAGGGTTCTCCTTCGAGTGCCTCTGGTGTTCCCTAACTCTGAGTATTGCACCTCCGTCTGTGCCAGAGTCTGCTTATAGTGTTCCTCTATCCCTGAGTATGGATCCTCTAGCGGTACCTACTTTTTCTTTCTATACTCCACAAACTCTGAGTTTTCTTTATTTATTGGCTACATCTGATTATGGTATCCTGAGATTAGGTGTTTAGACTTTGTCTATGTTACCTTTCTAAATGGGATCTCAGTTTGCTAGATTCAACATGCCTTCTCTTATGATGAGCATAGTTATGTCTTCTGACGTCAGAAGAGATTTGAGAGATTTACTCATTTGGGTCTTCCTAGATTCAGTGGTGTTCTGGGCGAGGATGCCTATGAGTTCTTTATTGACTGTCATGAGAAGCTGCATAATCTAGGTTCACTCGATTCACATGGTGTTGCCGATACTACTTATCAGTTGAGGGATGCTGATAGAGATTGGTGGAGGTTACTTGTTAGTTGTAGACCTATTAATTTTCTTGAGATGACTTGGGCCTAGTTTGTTGAGGCTTTTTTGGAGAGGTTCGTGCCTTACAATCTGACGAACAGGATAAGAGATGAGTTTTATCACCTGGAGTAGGGCTCCATGACTGTTACAAAGTATGAGGCATGCTTTCATGACTTTTCTAGATATTTCTATGCCAGTATTGCCACCAAATTTGAGTAGATTCAAAAGTTCATAAAGAGGTAGGATGTTTTGCTTTAATTAGCTACATCTCTAATGTTAGTGTTTGGATCATCATTTCAGACTATAGTGGACCATTCTAAGATGACCGGGGGTATTCTTTGAGCATCTTAGGGAGGCGCAAATAAGGTACATCATATAGGAGAGTTTAGAGGCCCCACTTCCCGAGGTAACAATTCTAGAGGTTTTTGTGGGTATCATGATAGGCCAGTGTAGACAACCTTACAGAGCTCAAAAAGTGGGCCTTTTGGTTCAACAGTTCAGGGTGGTCATTCTGATCTAGTTGTACCTCCTCCTATTAAGTTGGGTCATAGAGCTTGCTATGTTTGCGATGAGAATGTCCATTTGGTCAAGGACTATCCCTATTATTTGTTCAGAGCTACTCTTATTTTAGCTGTGGGAAGTAGAGGTTCTACCAGAGGTGCGCAAGACAAAGGCAGTGATTCCCGCGGTAGTGGTTACAAGGTTACTTAGGCAGTTAGTGGTCGTGGACAGTCCTATGCTTTACTCGCTAGACCAAAGGTAGAGGCTTCTGATGTTGTTATAACAAGTATCATCCCCATTTATTTTAGACTCGTGTCATTATTATTTGATTCGGGATTGAATTTACCCTATGTGTATACATATTTTTCTTTGGGTTTTGATTTTGTTAGTGAGCCTCTTCATATGCCTATTTGTGTATCTACCTCTGTAGGGGATTCTTTGGTGGTGGATCAAGTGTACCGATCTTCTATTGTGATTTTTTCTGCGTATGAGATTTTGGTAGATTTTCTTATCTTAGATATGGTTGACTTTGGTGTCATTTTGGGTGTGGATTGGTTGGTTCCTTACTATGCTATCCTAGATTTTTATGTTAATACAATGACTATAGCTTTGTCAAGTATCCCAAGGATAGCTTGGAAGGACGCATTTCATTCAGGTCCCAAGAGGGTTATATCTTATTCCTGGATTGTTGTTTTGTCGAGAGGGCATGTTTATCTTATTTGGCTCAAATTCGTGATACTAGTGTTGCTTCACCTCCTTCTTTGTATTTTGTTAGTGTTTTCTGTGAGTTTATGGATATGTTTCCTACGGATTTGCATGGTATGCTAGATCGTTATATTGATTTTTCTATTGATGTTGAGCCGGGCACCAAGCCCATCTCTATTCCTCCTTATAGGATGGCCCCAACCAAGTTGAATGAATTAAAGGATCAGTTGCAGGAGTTGTTGGGTAAAGGATCTATCCGATCTAGTGTGTTTCCTTGGGGTGCACCTATTTTTCTTATGAAGAAAAAGGATAGGTCTCTACATATGTCTATTGATTATCGGCAGTTGAAAAGATGATGATCAAGAATAAGTATCCTCTTCCTTGTATTGATGATTTCTTTGATAGCTTCAGGGTGTTACGGTGTTTTGGGAGATTGATTTGAGATCCGGGTATCACCAGCTGAGGATTGGAGCTTCAGATATTCTGACGACAGCTTTTCAAACTAGATATAGTCATTATGAGTTCTCGTCATGGGTTGACCAATGCCCTAGCCGAATTCATGGAGTTAATAAACCAGGTGTTTCGATCATATCTTAACTCCTTTGTTATTTTATTTATAGATGATATCTTGGTTTATTCCAAGAGCGAGGCCGTGATATCTGCCAAAGTAACACCTCCAAACAAGGCTAAAGTGGTTGATGCAAAATATAGTAACCCAACTCAGGTTGGGGTCAAACTCATAGGAATATGTGAATTACCTCTCTAGTTTGCTGAAGTCAATAGGTAGTACTAAAAAGTAAATGGGGGAGTATAGTAGTAATTTGTGAAAAGTAACAAGCTATGGGTGTTTTGGTTGTAATCAATCACAAATGAACACTAGGATTGTGATCCCCCTAGATTCTCAACTACGTTATCGTGCTTTTTTAAACCAACCCAATATCTTGCATGCAGAATTTGATACCTTATGTACCATCAACTTTCTTGTAGACTCATTGACGGATTTAACCTTTTACTTTTTGATTCTCAGAATGTCGCCTTACTAACCCTTATCCTAGATCCCAAATTAACTATTATCTTTTGAGTCTTATGTTATTAGATGAAAGATAATCGTCTTAAGTAGATAATGTAGATAAGCTTATTTTGGAAATTAACTTCAAATTACTGTTGTGATCATCTTTTCCTAATATCTACTCCTCTTGTTATGTAAGTAGTGAATATAAGGCGGGATCCGAACGTTTGCAGCCATTAAGAAATCTATTAAACTGAAGACAACCACAATACATGCAAGAATATTGGTTAGAAATAATGTTCCACTTCCCCTACTTCGTCAATCTTACAGGGTTCCCACAACCCTAGTTAAGGGAATTATCCATTCATTATTGTGAAACTATCAATGGCATTCATGATTGAAAGCATTAAAACAATATCTCAATGAATAACGAACAAAACCCAAAGTCTCGAATTAAATAATCAACCAAATAAAGAACAAAATATTACAAAGATCAAAATCGAATCCTGAAATCAAATATATATCTTTGAGTATCAAGAGTGTGTAACCTAACTAAAAAACATCAAAAGGGTATATATAGAGTACAAGGAAACCCTATGAAAGAACTCCTGAACAAAGAAGGAAAACTGAGGTTGGTAGCCATTTACTAGGCCACCCACAGGCCGTAGGTGGCACCTATGAACCTAGGTGGTCCCATATAGGTGCTAGGGCCCAAAAAATCTTTTGAATACTCCTTTGGACTTTATCTTCTGAGACAGCTTCTATCACCTACTAGTTGTAGGTGCCCTTCGTAGGTAGCAGGGTTCAACTTTGAACTTTGGATTCTCTGTTGCTCAGCTTCTCTAACACATACTCTGGCACCTACGCCTAGTAGATAGTATATATATGTCGTAGGTTCCCACTTCAGTGGTCCAAAACTTCAATTTTCAATTCTTTTCTTCAGAATAGCTCCAAAACCTAATTTCCTGCAGAACACAACACAAAACACATCATAACTAACAAAAAGACCTATGTAACTTGCATATTTTTTATCATTATAAGTGTCAAAAATGCTACGAAACCATAGCACATCAACACTCTCAAATTAGAACATTTCCATGTCCTCAAGAAACACAACATAACAAAACAAAATAATGACGCTTAACTAGGAGAACCTAAGCGATCTATACGACAGTCAATCATCACTTTAAGCTCAAGAGCATCACTCCTCTCCTATTTTAACATTTCAAAACCAAATGTATGTATCAATGAAGCACAACATTGTGATGCAAGGGAATAAAGCTATGAAATTACATTAGCAACAAACAACCATGCATATGTACAAGTTACACTACCCAAATAAGTAAGCAGTTAGCAATACAACCCATGTGCCCCCATAACAAAATAGTTCCAATAACTCTATAAAATCATGCATGTCAATGCACGAAAGGTCAAGATACACTCACACTCACAAGAGAAGTTCCATTAATGCACATCAAATGCCATATGCTTTCCCTTATTTTCTTTACCTAAGCTTTCAAACAGTCAGGTTATGATCACTATAGGCTGGTATGATACATATGGACAATTTTAGTGACTAAACCTCCTTGGTTCTACACTTATTTTAGGGTCCACTTATCAACCAGTTTCATTGTATTTCCTCTTTCTATTCTTTTATCGCACATTCAAGTTGGGTGTGATTTTTTTTTCTTTTTTTATCTTTCTTTTGTTTTTATTTTTCTACCACACCCAGCCTTACTCTTTTTCTCTTATTTTACCTTTCTTCCTACCCACATTACATTAGAAACCCCTATGATATCCACCTTCAACTTAGGTGAATTTCTGGAGTTGAGGTGCACAATGTCCAAGGAGGACTAAGGCTAAAATAGATTCATTGTAACACAAATGGGAAGGTGAAAGGTGTAATAAGAAAAATAGGCAATATAGGCTAAAAAGGGGATCAAGGGATACTTATTGAACGTCATTTAGGCTATAAGTGGACTTATTTCAAGAACGATCTATGATCCTTTCCTAACCAACTATCCTACAACCTAGGCAAGAGTAATCGGGAAAGTTCTGGATTCAACACACAAAATAAACTAAGTAGTATCTCACATACTCATGTCATAGGGTTACATCACAAGATACTACCTATTTGGTTTATGAAATTATTAATTATGATTATTATGTCCCTAATCCTAATGCCATAATGACATTCATAATAGTCACACATTAAAATAACCCTTCACGTTATTTTCTATATTTCTGCATATTTTCATTGTCAGAGCTTTTTCATAGCTTCTTCAAGTCCTTTATGACTTGTTAAGACTGACAGTTCGTTCATTATGCAGTTCATTTTTTTAGAACCAATTCCCTATTTGAAGTCTTTGTTAGTTCCAAATAGCCACCAAATGAAAACTTTAGTAAAATGATCTTGTATGCAAATTGTGAATGCACCAGCAGCTTTGGAATGTCAATTTTACGTTTACCTTCCACAGTGAGCTACACAACCCCCTTTAAGTCCAAATTAAAACATTTGCAAATAAATCATCCATTTAACCAAGGAGTCTTTTAATTAGGCATTTACCGTTGGTATCGTCATACAAAATTAAGTTAAGATTGCAAGCCAATTTCATTATGCCATTCCAAACCAATTAGTCAAATAGGCTCCAAAGTTCCAATTTAAAAACCAATATGCAGCCACCAAGTCTATTTAAAACCAAACCATTGCCCCTAAGTCCTTCCATAACTATTTTTATATGTTTAGCCATTAATACAATGCAATAGTTTAGTAAAGCAAGTAAAACCATGTAATGGTCTGTATTTCAAAATCAATTATGAAAGTAGGTTGAGGTGAATGCCAATTTCAAACCAAAAACAATAATTTTGAGAGAATCCACAACCCCCATACCATCCACCATGCCCATGCATCCAATTAGTTCAAAACCCACAAGTTAAAGCATGAATAATAATTCAACACTATGGGAAAACCAACCAAGTAACAACCATTCAAAACCCTCAGCCCATCATTCAAAATCCATAATTAAAACCACATGAATAATGACTAAACACATATCTTTATAAAAAATCAAGTTAGGGAAGAAATAAATGCCTAAAAATACCAAGAACTTGAAAAAGAACCCACAATTTGAACCCTAGATGCTCAATCCTTAGAAACCCCAGCCTTGATTTTGATTGGATAATTTGAGAGGATAAGTAGTGTATTTGTTTTGTTAAGAAGTGAAAATAAGGCCAATTGAAGGGTTTTTTAAGTCGTGGGAATAGTGCGGTAAGAGAAAAAGACCACAATGCCCTTAATGAAAACAAGCAGGAAATATAGCTCCCAGTCACTACGGGTCAGATAATGACTCGTAATGACTGGCTACGAGTCATTGCTTGCACTCGTAGTAGGGGTAATAAGTCAGGGAACCCTTACTATTATGATCACGAGTCCCTCACCATGACTCGTGATCACATCTTAAGACTCGTAGGGTCCTAGTTGTGATTCAAATAGATTTCTAGGCAATCCTTATGGGTTAAGCTATGACTGGCACAATATGACTTGTGATTAAGGATAACGACTCATCACGTGGGTTGTAGCCTGGAAAGTAATGACAAAAGTCAAGAAATTTTGAGAGGCCAAAAACCTAGGGTAATACATTACTCCCATTAGGATCATTCATCCCCGAATGAGGAGTTAGGGCACCCATTAGCACGAATACAAGAAAGAATGCAACCACAACACCATCAACTATATCCAAAAAATGATAAGAGAATAAAGGGAACCCATACCTCAACCACTTTCATCTAATGTAAGAAAAAATATGGTTACTTAGCCTTCATATCATCCTCCACCTCCCAAGCAACTTTCTCTATCTTTTGATTCCTTCAAAGGACTTTTACCGACATCATATTCTTAGTCCTTAATCTATGGACTTGCCTATCCAATACATCAATTGGGACTTCTTCATAAGACAAAAAATCAAAAATACCAACATTTTCCAAAGGAACAATCAAAGAAGGATTACTCACATGCTTTTTCAACACTGACACATGAAAGACGAGATGAATAGAAACCAAGCTCGTTGACGAATCCAAATCATAAGCAACCTTCCCAACTCTTCTTAAAATCTAATATAGACAAACATAATAGGGACTGAGCTTTCCCTTCTTCCCAAACCTCATCACCACTTTCATAGGAGAGACTTTTAAGAACACCCAATCATCTATATCAAATTCTAACTCCCTTCGCTACATATCCGCGTAAGATTTTTAGTGGCTTTAGGCAGTCTTAAGTCTTTCTCTAATTGCCTTCACCATCTTCATAGCTTGGTAAACCAAGTTAGGACGAAATAACTTAGTCTCACCAACCTTGACCCACTCAATAGGAGACCTACACCTACTACCATAAAGAGCTTTAAAAGATATTGTCTAAATACTCGAGTGATAACTGATAACGCTCGACTCATACCAATGCTTAAGGAGTAAGGCGGTCGTTGTCAATAACCCAACTAGAGTTGGGGTCAAATCCACAAGGAGCGAAATATAGACTTTAAGTCCTATGGGTGTTCTAGTTACTAAATATTTACTAGGAATGATAATAAAAAAATATGTAAAATAAATTAAAGGGTGTAATATAAGGTTGGTTTGAAATGGTTTTTGACTACAATATACCAAAGCAATACTATTGATTTGAAATCAAGATTTTGAGGAGATCTTGGGATTATGTCTACCTAAAAGTAAAGTATGTGAGTTGTTAATGGTTTAACATGAAACTTAGTTGTTAATTAAAGAATAGGATAGGTCTATAGTCATTATGGCCATTATTTAAATAAAACCACAACAATTTCACCCATTGGCTCTTTCGAGCACCAAATAGGTGTACAAGTTATAATCACCCAAAACCTCAATCAAGCATACTTATTTCTAGGATGATGATCTTGACATGGCTTACACACTAATCACATTTATTTCTTATATTGCAAAAGATAGTAAATCATAGGCTTAATTGTCTACTATTATCTTGTCCCCCTATAATCCTCTTTCAAGGATGTTATGGGTTACCTCAAGTTCACATTTATCCCTCTTTCAAGAAAGATGAAGGGGGTTTTAGTATTTGGGGTTTTCACCCATCAAACCCATTTGGAGATTTGGGGCTTTCACTCATATATTCCATCTCATAAACTCAAGAAATGGTGGAATCCATACTTAACAACTAAGAATCATGCAAACATAACAACACCCACATACAAATACACTTTAGTTCAACATAATTTCAAGACTAAATTACTTAGCTACTCATGAAGAAAGTAAAGAGAGATATACCATAAGGATTATCCAAAGCATTCCTTCTTCACAAAATACGAAGAAATTAAGCCTCCACAATTAGTTACAGACTTGCCCTATTAGGGTTTTTTTTCCTTGCAATTCAAAATATCTATGAGGTAAGCAATACCCAAATAAGAAAGGGTTTTTGCTTATATATGGTTTAGGATTTGTCTATGTGCTTTTATAGATCTGCCCCTGGGAATATTCTCGCTGAACTACGATTGCGCAGGTTTAATCGTGACCACGGCTACGCGATCACTGTTATGATTTGTGACCGCATTGTGCTGACCATTTTAACTGATTGTGACCATGAACTAAGGACTACGATCATAGTAACTGAGGCTAATATGATTTAGGTCTTCAGTTGCACTCTTCTTTGCTCCCTTTTTATTATTTAAGCACCATTCCACATCTTTTGATCTCTTCAACTATATACCGGCAAAATGTGGCTATTAGTTCAGTTAAATCATGATGATGTCTCATTTTTCTTATACAAAGTATGATAGTGTGCACAAAATGTTTGGTAGAAATGAGTGGTAAAATCACCACTCATCAATACCCCTAACTTTAAACTTTGCATGTCCGTAAGTAACACCACCCCTTTCTATGAGACAACTTTATATGTATGCCCTCATTCTATCTCCTAATGATCATGATGACTTAAACTTGAATGCTACCACCAAAAGCTCTTCACACATAGGTAAATAGGCTTTTAATGACTTCCCTCATCATAAAATAGAATAGATAAGGATGCAATAGACTTCTAGAAGCAACCATGTAACAACTACTATCACTCTAGAAATGACTCACATGATGACTACAATCATGTTATAATTCCATTTATCTCATTGTGTGAAAAATGACAAAATCGCTCACCTTAACTAATTCACATGCCTCCTCATAAGAAAGGAAAAATTTACACACCTAGTTACCAATCATGTAAAAAAGAAATTTAAGTGCAAACACTTACTCTCTCAAGAAATTCTCCATTTTAACAAGTACCATGACATAGGCTTGCCCCTATTTTCAATCACCACTACAATGACTACATTTGGTTGGGAATAATAAAAGGCTTTTTGAGCTTGTAATGTAGGCTTAGGATAGGGTAGGATATCAACTTAGGACAATAAGACTAAACCCTCCTTGAACTTATACATCATGATTTCTTAAGTTTTAGCTATTAGGCCACTTTTTTTTTTTTTACTATTTTGCCTATTTTAGCCTTTTCTTGGTTTTCCCACTCTTTTTTTTTCTCTTCTTTCTCTTTTTTTGTGCATAGATAATACCTTTATTTCCTTTATGGGATCTTTTCCTTCTTCTAACTATATTAATTTATTAGCATAGACTTGTAGGCAATTTCTTATGACTTCGTGGCATAACTACACTTCTTTCTCTATCTACCACCCCCAACTTAGGCTTTTAGCCTCAATTTGTATTCTCAAGTTCAAGGAGGATAGGGTTCAAGAGAGGATGAATAAAAGGGCCACGGCTTGTAATGCGTTTGCCAAAGAAAGGTCCAAAGGCTCAAAGAGGGTGACTAGGGATAATATTAATGATTGGGTAGGCTTTTTAGGATAGAGTGGGATTCCAAAATCACAAGGTGGCTTATGATTATTTTACTAACCAAGTACAATCAAAATTTAGCTTTAAAAGACTAATGAGGCAAGTTCTAGATGGTATTAGTACACATGAGATGAAGAAAATTAAGCTCAACACATAAGGCATGTGAATGTTGTCAAGGGGATTCAATTGCTTGACCCGCTCAAGACAAAGATGGAGTATTCACTATTTTTTTAAAGTCACTTTCTGGAATCATAGAAAGAGGGACACTCTCTTCACAAAGTTGCTCACGTCCATGCCTTTGAATTTTTCAAAATTTTTTAACGGAGGGGGTTGTTTTCTTTCGTATCCACACCACGCATAATTTACTAATCATGGTAACAACACAAGAGATAATCTCATATTGCAAACTATAACATGGGCGTACCACCCATATGGTTACTCAAACTTCACCAATGGATATGACTGCGATCCTAAATAATTAATGCTATCGGTACTCAGACTTTCCTTAGATTTTGTGGCCTTGGTGCCACAGGTACTCAGACTTCCCCTGCACCTAAGGTTAGAAACCCAATAATGATGTTTTCCCTTTAAGAATGTCATCACACAATCTATCACAGGGAAAAGCTCATAGATTAGAACTAAAATAAAGTAACAAACTAAGAATAATGTATATAATCAATGAAAATGTGGACATTATTAGAGTGCCTAAATATTACAATCTAAATGAAAGAAAATAAGAATCATCTTAAAATAGCAGAAAAGTATGCAGAACTATCAATAATACAGACCCAAATTAAATGAATAAGGAGACACCCACAACTATAAAGGTAGCAGTGTCCCTAATGTATAAATAATCAAGGAAAAAAATATGGGTGATCCCTGGAACCGTATCAAGGGATGCTATCACTGTCAAACTCTACATCATCACCATCCTCCTCAAGATCGGACCATTCGGCTGGGGCCTCATCATCACTCTCTACCCAAGAAGAAGAAAGTCTATCTTGTGGTTTTAGAACCTTTCATAGGCCCTTCATGCCCTTCTATATCCTGCTAAAGAACTCATCCCTCTTCTTCTCCCTTGTAACTATTTTTTTCATGTGCAATCTGGAGGTCCCGATATGACTCAGCCACTAAAGAGTAGGCCTTCTCAAGCTTATCGATGGTATCCTCTTGCCTTTTTTGGTCCTCTTTGTACTTCTCATATTTAGTAAGTGACATAAAATAATGATAAGTGGTGGATTTATCTCTCGATACATGGAGAAAACTAGACACAAACTCTTTAATAGTTGTAATATTTACTCCAATCTCCTAAAGAGGACCCCTGGTGATTGGCCTATGAGACTCGGGCTCACTGTATGCTGTCTTTTCCAAGTCTATCTTTCTTTTCTTGCTTTTGTCGTTTGTGCCCTCTCCTTAAATCCTCAAGGGGTAAATGAGGGCACTAGGGCACACCCATTAATCACTAGCATACTCTTCGACCCCCATTTTTCTACAAAGCTAAGTAATCAAAGAGGGGAAGAAGAGATGTGTACCAACTTGGTTCTTGAAATAATCTATTTCATTGACCACGAGCTGACCAACATCCAATGAGATGTGGTCTGGAATACAATTAACCATCTGAGCACGTAATTTGAGGACCTCTTGCATATGGGTGCAAGGAAAAACTCAGCTAAAAATGATGTGCAACCATATCCGAGCCTCAAAAGTGAAGAAGTTCATGGAGATGTTGTTTTTAGTCTTGGTCCAAGATATTTTCTTTTTGAGGCATAGCCGTTGCACCAACCAACTCCCCATTTTACACCCCTTTGCTTTGAATTCACCCATGTCTGCATGTTTGAGCCCATAAACATCATTGATTTTCTTAGCCCCAACTTTAATCGGTCTACCCCAGATCTTGACAGGTACATAAAATGGGTCCAAAAAAAATACTTCATTGATATTGGCATAAAATTTGCAGACCCATTATTCATTTGCAATGCATAGATCAAGGGTGAAACATTGCCATCTTACGGCTTTAAGTTTGTCATGAAATTCAGTTGTTTGTCTGTAATACCCCGGGAATTTTTTCATTGAAATTTTATGCGTAAACGTGTTGGGTTCTATCTTCTAGAATGAATTATAAATTTTCTATGCGGAATGTCTTAGATTATGACCCACCATTGCGTAGAGTATCGAATAATATTTCCAATGATATGTGGATCATCCAAAACAGACACCCGAGCGATGAATTATGAACATTACGATCAAACCGTGAATAGTAGTGAACAGTAAAACATGCAAGAAAAAGTACTGAGGCCTGGTGTATTTTTGATCCAACTTTAAACAATCATAACTCCTTTTACATAATGATCTGGGTGATCTACTATATATGAATGGAAATCTCTACGAGTCCTCTTACCAATGAAATTAGTTTCATCCAATTTGTCCATCAGAGGAAAAAGTTATGATTGATCTACTTCAGCCTATCAAAAGCAAATTTTTGGTTCAACTTCAAATGATCATAACTCCTCGTACACAATGATCTGGGTGAGATACTATATATCAACGGAAAGATATGAGAGTCCTCTTTCTAATGAAATTAGTTTCATCCAATTTGGATATCGAAGTAAAACGTTATGGTTGATCTACTTCAGACTATTAAAAACAGTCAACCAAAGGACAGATTTGAGAATTATTTAATTTTTAGGGGCATTTTGGTCATTCCCCCTCACCCAAAATTTGCCCAAACCCTATATTAAAGCCTATTAGAAGCATTAGATGTTATATTTCATCAAATTCCCTCAAAAAAAAAACTAAGCTCCTACATCCAACTTCAAGAACCTCCAAAGTTCACCATTAA
>NC_061111.1:124145162-124231657 GCF_002878395.1 Capsicum annuum
GTTATTGTACTTATTTCATCCTCTCATGATTATGATGATTTTCTTCGAGCTATGTGAGTCTTTCATACATCCTGCATATTTCTTATAAATATTTATGATGATGATGTTTATAAAACTGCATACACCCCCATATACTCTGTTCCTTTCCATGGTACTTACCCACATCTTCGAATGTGGGCTACATTTTCTTGGAATGTAGGTTTAGGTGCTCAGTTCCAGGTTTGACAGTGATTCTTCAGGTACGCTGTTCTATATTCTCTGTCGTGGTGTGTCCTCATGTTCCGAGGACGTGATATCTGATGTTGTTTTCATGGGATTATTTACATTTGATAACTGAGTATGAGTCAGTTGGGGAATGTCTCAATGGCTCGCTGGTTTTATTGATTTTCTTAGAGGCTTGTCAGACTAGTATAGATGTTGGGAGTTGACTAATAAGTCGTATTTTGTTATCTTTCTAAAATTCTTTTATTCTTTGATGATGATTACTCTGTTGATATTTGAGGGTTATTTATGGAAACCCCGTTGATTCGTATTAAACTAAATGAAAATGGCTCAAAGGGTTATCTTGGGGCTACTCGTAGCCTCAAGCACCGTGTGACGCTCCGGGACCCATTTTCGGGGCGTTACATTATCCGGAACAAAATCTAAGCAAATTTCTCTTTTCGAGAGCAGCTTTGTCCTCGACAGATTACTGTAGTAGTGAGTGTGTCACTTAGGTGCCATGAATCGAATGTGATCATACTTGTCCATGAGGTATTCTAAAAGCACCAGGCACACGTTATATCAATCAATGACATTTTAACATGCAAACTATACCATATTGTTAATTAATGCTCATAGGAATAGGTGCTTGGTGGATAAAAATTGGAAGTGAAGGATTTCTTGCATGGCAGGAAACTAGCCTCGGATACCGCGATTGCATTGCTGTAATCGCGGTCAGCTGACCGCAGTCTCGATACCTGAGGCTGGTTTCATGCCAACTTCTCATGTTCAGATTTCTTCCAAGTTCTTGGGTTAGGAGCATGCTCTACAGTATGGATGTATAGGAAAAACAATTAAGCAATGTTAATAAGTGTTTGAATCACCCTTTAAAATGTAATTACCCCTATTGAAAGTTCATTTGGGCAAACTATCAAACACTTGGTGTGCACATCTTGTTTGTCTAAAGTTATCACACATTATTGGGTAATCAAGATGTCTACTTGTGTGCACACCATATCTAAGCAACTAACATTACACCACACCAAGTATGATAACATAAAAGTCATAACAATTAAAACTTTAGGCTCTCTCTTAATCATACATTCTATGGTCTATTTTTAAAGATAAAAACATGGATTCATGACACTTACCATAGTTGTGATGCAAGAGGGGTGCAAGGATGTTGTTTAAGAACTCACAAACTTGGCCAGCAATTAGCCCAAATTAGAGAGTGCAATCTTTAAAGGGAGTGTGAAGGGAAATGAGGGAAAATAAGGGTTTAAATGGCTGAAGTGGTCGTGATTGCGGTCAGGTGGACGCTATCGCAGACACCTACATCACCACGATTGCGCTTGGAGACCACGATCGCGGTAATTGAGAGCAGTTTCGCACTCTTGTTTTCCTCTGTTTAGTTGTTCACTCAATATTCATAAATTTTTCCTTGTTCTAGTTTCAATGAATAACTACACACTTTCCCCTTTGTAAGCTCATCTAATGCACTCCATAGTGCCATAAATACATGGGTTATTCATATGTAAAATATAACATCTATCTTACAAAAATATAATAAAAAGGATACGAGCCACTCTTATGGTATTTGTGGGTTGCCTTCCACCTAGCGCCTTACTTATCATCGTGGCATAACATCTTTCTTTCTTCATTCTCAAGGTGTATCTTCAAACCCCTCCTCATTCACCGTCTTATTTTCAATATCGGCCACAGATACTACTTGAAGTTTCGTGGTTTGTTTTTTTGACTTGCAAATTTTGAAAGAGACTTCATCCTCTTTCACTCTAAATTCTATCTCCCCCATCTCTAGATCGATAATAGCTCTACCAGTGGCCAAGAAAATACAACCAACAATAATAGGTACCTCTTTTTCCATTTCACAATTCAATACCACAAAATCCATCTGGAGTATAACTTGTTCACTTTAACAAGGACGCCAAACAAAATTCCTACCGGTCTTTTGATGGACCGGTCACCATGAGAAGTCTCATAGAAGTCGGTTTAGGGGAATCTAATCCAAGCTTCTTGTAGATGACAAAAGGCATTAAGTTGATGCTTGCACCAAGGTCACATAGAGCTTTTGCAAACTTATGTGTCCCTATTGTGCAAGGGATAGTGAATACTTTGGGATCATCTTTCTTTTCCACAACCTTACTATTCATGATAGCGCTAAACCCATAAGTCACCTCGATGGTCTCATCTTCAATAAGGTTCTTTTTAGACATCAACTTTTTCATCAACTTAGCGTATCTCGGGGATCTCTTGGATTGCCTCAAGCAACGGGTTATTTATTGATAGGTTGCTAAGTTTTGCCATGAACTTTAATTTGTCGCTTTCTTCTTTTTATGCAATCGTTAAGGGAATGGGGGAAGATCTTGGCTTGTCGGTGTTGCATCACCTTGGGGCTTCCTAACTTCAACAATTTATTTATCACTTTCTCTGATCTCTTTCTCATCATTTGCTTATTTCCTTTGAGGCATCACCCCCTTTGATTTTATCTTTGAGAAAATTCTTACTCAAGGCTCCTATAAAGGGCTCATCCAGTAACTTCCCACTCCGTGTGACAATTGCTAGAACTTGTGCTTCATTATTTGGGTTAGCAATTGTGTCACTCGGAAGTCTACCTCTAGGCCTAGAATTTATTTGTATGAAGATTTTCCTGACTTGGGTCTCTAATTGCTTAATAGAGGCAGAGTGAGACACCACGATTTGGAAGAGTTGAGAAAAGTCACCTTTCAACTCAGAGACCATTTTTTCTGTACCTTACACTCTATTCAATATTCTTGCTAACACATCCTCGGTCTTGAATTTTTTAGGGTCAATTGCACTTGACTCCTTGGCCTTAGCTCGATCATGAGGGGGAACATAACGGTCATAATTGCATTCCTGATCTCTCCAATCTCTATCCCTCTCGTGGTCCATCCAACCTTGATTCCCACCTTGCTTTGATAGATAGGGCGAGAACCCCCTGAGTAGTTAGCCAAATAATGGATTTCCTCATCCAAATTCTTTAGCTCTTCATCATCTTCATAAGATTTTGATGCTACAGCGTTGACAGCTTTTGCGGGTGCACCCATAACATGATTTATTAAGAGTTTAAGTTGGATCATCCTTTTTGCCATGTTCTCCTCCTTTTCTTCATTCTGCTTTCTTTGTTCATTATCGACCATGGAAGTGGTAGAAGGAATCTTGGGACCTTCATTTTCTCTGGTATGCCAACCCGATTTTGCTTTGACACTTCTCCAATCAATAGAAAGGCCGCGTGGTGGTGCAACTTTACTAGGGAACCACCCGCCGCATTATCTACCACCATTTTGTTTAATGGATACAGTAGAAGATTTTGAGAAGCATTTTATCGGGGACTTCATGATTTGGGTATTGAGAAAGCTTACCATTAAACCTTTCCCAAGCTTCGAACATCGGCTCTCCATTAATTTGCCAAAAATTCACAATCTTGTCCCACTTTTAAAGCATTTTTAATAGAAGAAAATATCTATCAAGAAACACCTTAGTGAGCTCATCCTAAGATGTAATTGATTCAGGTGGAAGTGAGCAGAGCCATGAAAGCACCTCACCAATTAATGAGAATGGGAAAAGGCGAAGCCGAATGGATTCTTGAGTAATGTGTTCTATATTGAACGACGCACACACTTCCATGAAATTCTTCAAATAGACATTTTGGTCCTCAAAGGCTTGACCCCCGTACAATCCCTTCATTTTCAACATATGAAGCATGATGCTAGACACATGGAAGGCTCAGTTCCCATTAGTTGGTAGGATACGGATTGAACTTGTTTCCCCTCTTCATTTGTGGGCCCTCATTATCTAGAGGGGCATAAAAGGGGCCCATGTTGTTTGCGCTATCACTCATTATTTCGTTAATGCTCATTGTTACGTTAAAACTTCGATCACCTAAAGAAAAAATTAAAACAACAAATAAAGTAAATTATACCACCCCGGGTATTCCCAAGTAAAAATCACACCACACAAGTGAAATTTATATTTCATTCCCCAGCAATAACACCATTTTGATAACGCTCAACTCACCTCCATGCTTAGGGGTAGGGCGGTCGTTGTCAATAACCCAACTAGAGTTGGGGTCAAATCCTCAAGTACCAAAATATAGACTTCAAGTCCTATGGGTGTTCTAGTTACTAAAAGTTTACCCGGAATGATAATAACCAATTGGTTTGAAATAATTTTTTACACAATATACCAGAGCAATACTATTGATTTGAAATCAAGATTTTGAGGAGATCTTGGGATTATGTCTACCTAAAAGTAAAGCATGTGGGTTATTAATGGTTTGACATAAAACTTAGTTATTAAGTAAAGGATAGGCTAGGTCTATAGTCATTATGGTTAATCTTTCAATAAAACCACAACGATTTCACCCATTGGCTCTTTCGAGCACCAAACAAGTGTACAAGTTATAATCACCCAAAACCTCAATCAAGCATCCCTATTTCTAGGATGGTGCTCTAACCATTTCTTACACACCAGTCATACTTATTTCTAAGATTGCAAAATATAGTAAACCGTAGGCTCAATCTTTCACCATTACATTTTTCCCCTATAACCCTCTTTCAAGGATATTATGAGTTACCTCAAGTTCACCTTCATCCCTCTTTCAAGGATGATGAAGGGTTTTTAGAGTTTCAGATTTTCACCCATCAAACCCATTTGGAGATTTGTGGCTTTCACCCATATATTCCAACTCATAAACTCAACCAATGGTGGAATTCATACTCAACAACTAAGAATGATGCAAACATAACAGCACCCACACACAAATACACTTTAGTTCAACATAATTTCAAGACTAAATTACTTAGCTACTCATGAAGAAAGTAAAGACAAATATACCATAAGGATTATTCAAGGCATTCATTCTTCACAAAATACTAAGAAATTAAGCCTCCATAATTAGTTATACAGTTGCCCAATTAGGGTTTTTTTCCTTACAATTCAAAAATATCTATGAGGAAAGCAATGCCCAAAGAAGAAAGGGTTTTTGCTTATATATGATTTGGGATTCGTCTATGTGCTTTTACAAATCTGCCCCAGGGCATATTCCCGCTGAACTGCGATCGCATAGGTTTGACTACGACCGCAGCTACACGATAATGGTTGTTCTCCACGACTGCATTGTGCTAACCATTTTGACTGACCCCAAGTTGAGGACCCCAATCGCGGTAACTGAGCCTAATGTAGTTCAAGTTGTCAGCTACACTCTTCTTTGCTCCCTTTTTATCATTTTAAGATCTATTCCATATATTTTGATCTCTTCAACTAGATACCTACAAAATATGGCAATTAGTGCATTTAAATCTTGATGATGTCTTATTTTTCTTATACAAAGCATGGTAGTGTGCACAAATGTTTGGTAGATATGAGTGGTAAAATCACAACTCATCAATAACTATAATTATACGCAAACTCAATAAGAGGTAAGTATTCAACCCAACTTCCCTTAAAGCCAATCACACAAGCCCTTAGCATATGCTCTAAAGTATGAGTAGTCTGTTCTGCTTGTTCATCCGTTTGAGGGTGGAAAATAGTGCTATGGTTCACCTTAGTCCACAAACCTCTCTAAAATGAACGCCAAAAGTGAGAAGAAAATTGTGTACCTCAATCTAAAATGATGGACACTAGCACTCTATGTAATCTAACTATCACTTCAATGAATAACTTAACATAATCTCTCTAGAGTATATTCCTCATAGGCAAGAAATGAGCAGACTTAGTTATTCTATCCATAATATCCTAAATCGAATCATACTAACTGTGAGACCGCAGAAAACCGGTAACAAAATTCATATTACTTATCTCTCACGTCCACATAGGAAACTTTATTTCTTGAGATATCCCACCAGGCCTCAAGTGTTCAACTTTCACCTACTGACAGACCATACACTTGGCCATTAAATTTGTCATATCCTTCTTTATATTGCTCCACTAATAGATTTTCTTCAAGTCATGATACATATTTTTCGAACCTGTATGAACTATGTACCTTGACTCATGAGCCTCAATCAAGATCATCTCTCGTAGCCTATCAACATCAAGAACACACAACCTACCTTGATACCTCAAGATACCATCACTACCAGTCTCAAAGGCCATAACTTTTTAATGTCCCACATCATCCTTAGCCAACACAAAAATGGGATCCAAAGGTTGCTTCTCCTTACCTCAACACCAAGAGATAATTTAACCACTTCTTGGACAATCATCCCCTTATTCTTCGAGTCCAAAAAAGGAACTCCCAGATTAGCCTACCAAAAAATGTACTTCACCAATCCTCTTTTCTTCCTCATTCATATGAGATAAGCTCCCCATAGACAACCTGCTAAGAGCATCAGTAACCATGTTAGCTTTACTTGGATGATAGTTAAGACTTATATCATAGTTCTTTTGCAACTTAAGTCACTGCCTCTACCTGAGATTCAACTCCATCTGAGTAAATACATACTTAAAGCTCTTATGATTGAAATAAATGTCCCTGAACCCCTATAGATAATGGCACCAAATATTTAATGCAAAAACCACAACCGCCAACTCTAAATCATGAGTCAGATAATTCCTTTCATGAACCTTAAGCTAATTGGAAGCATAGGCCACCACCTTGCCATGTTGAATTAACACACAACCCAATCCCATATGGGATGCATCACGATTACAACAAAACCCTTAGTACCCTAGGGCAGGGTCAAAACTGGAGCAGAGGACAACTTATTCTTTAACTTTTTAAAAGTACCCTATAACACCCCAAATCTGCACCCTAGACGTCACACGGTGCTTATGATCCCAAAGGATCACAAGCTAACCTATGACTAGTACCTATTATAAGCACTAAATAATAATACTGAAAATATATTCAGAAGCATAATTGAATATGCCATAAGGTTCTCCAACTACTAAAAGAATAACTGAATATACTAATAATAATATCTGAAAAATTGAATATCTAACTGTGCTAGTTTGAAAGCGTCTAACTATCTGAATATGGAGTTAATGGAACAAACTCCCAACTAACCCCGACTAAAATAACTACTGAGCTAACTAAAATACTAATATAAATAAACTCTGTCCTTGAAATATGAGGATTTACCACGGTATTTGTTGCTTATAGCCTAAGCTGCTAAGTATGGTAAGGACCCTGAGCATCCAAACCTATGATATAACACATCATAGCGCAAAGAAAAAGTATGTGTCAGTACGTGGAATGTATTGATATGCTAAGTAAGGTAGGCTAATATACATAGGTTCGTATGCATGACATGATACTGACTGAATAAACATCATGAAATAGCTATATGAGAGTACATGTAATAGTGTAACTACTGAATATGTTGAATATGCAATACTGTGTATATCATGTCTATCTGAATTAGAGTAAAACTAAAATATTGAGTTCTAATTGCTGAATACTGATAACTGAAAGTTTAGACTAATAATAAAGTTCTAATTTTTGATGGCTAAGTAACTAATAACTAATAGACATAGTTTTGTAGAACTATCTGAGTTCTTTACAGAATACTAAGACTGAAACTGTAACTGTGGAAGTGTTCATCTAACTGACATATCCCGATTATAAATTGAGTCGGGGTCCAACTTGTGACCTCAATTAAAAGGGTTTTTAGCACCTTGCCAGGGGACACTAACAATGTTGTGTCAACCCTAATAAGGCAGGAAGACTCATAAAATATATAGATAATTGCGTCAACCCTAATCTGGCAGGAGAATGACTTACCTACGCTGGCTACGTAGTTCTATAATGTAGGGACTTCTACTAAGGTTCAAACCCTCGGCTGACAGGAATGCCCCTATCCCTGGGTTCGCTCGGTGCTAAATCCTACTCCCAACTGAATTGACACAAAACTAATCACTAGTCTATACTAGGCTTGACTAAACAGACACTAATCGCGTTGACTAACTGAAGTGAACTGAGTTCACTAAGTTTTGTTAATCGACTGAGTACTACAGTTCTTGACCTTTACTAGAACTATGCTATATCTACTGCAACTAAGTAAACAGCTGGATTTTAGGTAATAAATACCCTCAGGACTCGATAACATCAATAATAAAACATAACAAATCTTGCAAACATAGCAATTATCCATTGTTCACAATTCATTCACTGAGGCATTTATCAAACACTTAGAGGCCATAGACTTGTACATGACTGAAAACACATGCTAACATGTCATAATTACACTATTCAATTAATATGGACATTCTATCAAATGCTTGAGGAGCATAATTGTAATGCAGAAGAATAAAATATAGGGTATCATAACTTCAACATGTAATCTTGAAATTCAAGGGTTTTGACATGAATAATCATAATTCAATTCACATGCTAACATAACTTCATGGAACTCATAAAAAATCTTAACTTAAAACTCATACAATAATACAATCATATATATAATTCAATTCATAACATGGGAATCATAATTCAAGTTTTAAAAAGGGTTCTTGAACTCCAAGGGTGGAAGGAAACCCAAGGATGAACACCTAACATATCTTGATTGTTAATTTCATGAAGATTGTGGTGAATTCTTGGGACTTAATCTTAAGCTTGATAAAACTAGGGCTTGTTCTTGAGAGGATTTTGAGAATAAAGAATGAAATTTTCCCTTTTTAGAGTTAAATCTCATGTTTTAGTTGAATTGGGTGAGGGGAAACGGACCTAAATGCCCTTGGAAACTCAGATTTTCAACATACAAAAACTGCCCAGCAACACAATTGGCGCTACACCTCGTCGATGGGATCAATCCGTTCACCGATGTGTTACGTCGATGGGTGCAATGCGGTAGCCAACTCGACGACTTACCATTTTACCCATCCAAACATGACCCAAACGAAGTGCAACAATTTCGAAACTCACCCATTAGGACCTACTGACATCCCTAATCTTGAATCAATTTAAAAATTGACATTCTAAGGTCAGAAAGACCAAAAACAAGATCATCCAATTCTAAAGGCTAAAATTGCTTCTAAGTCTTAACACTTAGCTGAATTTTTCTAAGTCTGGGATCCTTTTTGGCATGCTATATAGGACTGAAATGATTAGGATTTTGCAGGGTCTTACAATATCTCCCTCTTAGAAACATTCATCCTCGAATGAGACTTACTAAACTGAGAGTAACTAAGGAACTGTACTTACACTGACATGCATAACTAAAGCATGATTGAATTCTGGAGACATGACACATGATTGAACTATTTTATGAATGCATGAATGATATGAAAATGTTATGCAGCTATAACTGAATAAGTAATAGAATAAATCTAAGGAAGACCATTACCTTAGGAGGATTCTGAGTTTACGGAGAAGAGGTAAGGATACTTGGTTCGCATGTCTACTTCTGCTTCCCAAGTAGCTCCCTCGACGGACTGATTCCACCAAAGAACTTTAACCAAAGGAACTTCTTTGTTTCTTAGTCTATGAATCTTACAATCAAGAATTTCGACTGGGATTTCTCATAAGAAAAACTATTCTGAATATCCACACTCTCTATAGGGACTACAATTGTTGGGTCTCCTATGCACTTCTTTAGCAAGGAGATGTGAAACATTGGGTGCACTGATGCTATGTCTGCAAGCAACTCAAGCTCATAAGCTACCTTACCGAAATGACTGAGAATCCTATATAGACCAACATATTAGGCACTAAGCTTCCCCTTCTTGCCAAATCTCTTCACTCCCTTCATGGGAGAGATCTTCAAATACACAAAGTCGCCAATCTCAAACTCAAGATTTTTTCTTCTCATATTTGCATATGATTTCTGTCAGCTTTGAGCTGTCTTAATCCTCTCTCTGATTAACTGAACTTTCTCTAAGGCATCAAACACTAAGTCAGGCCCTACTACTATGGCCTCACCTACTTCAAACTAGCCAATGGAATATCTACATATTCTCCCATAAAGTTCCTCAAATGGAGTCATCTGAATACTGGAATGATAGTTGTTATTATATGCTAACTCAATCAAAGATAAGTAGTCATCCCAACTGCCCTTAAAGTCAACAACAGATGCTCTCAACATATCTTCTAAAGTCTGAATGGTTCTTTCTACTTGACCATCTGTCTAAGGGTGAAAGGTTGCACTGAGGTGAACTTGGGTACCAAGACCCTTTTGGAAGGCTTTCCAAAAATGAGAGGTGAACTGCGTACCTCTATCTAAAATAATGGATAGTGACACATCGTGTAACCTAACCAACTCTCTGATATAGATCCTGGCATAGTCCTCAGCTGAATAAGAGTTATGAAATGGGAAGAAATAGGATGATTTGGTCATCCTATCCACAATGACCTAAATTGAATCACGCTGGCAATGAGTACAGGGCAAACCCGTCACGAAATCCATGTTCACTCCTTCTTACTTCTATATGGGGATACTGAACTCCTCCATAGACCCACTAGACTTCTGATGCTCAATCTTAACCTGTTGATACATGTAGCACTTAGCCATAAACTCTGGCATATCTCTATTTATCTCACTCCACCAATAGACTTCCCTCAATTTACGGTACATCTTAGTGGCCCCTGGATGAATCGAGTAATGCACACCATGAGCTTCTACAAGAATCCACTGTATCATGCCATCCACAATGGTACACATAATCTACCCTAACAACGTAACACACTATCTCCCCCCGGGAGAAAACCTCCACTTTATGGTATCTGACTAACTATTTTAACTCAACTAACCTAGGATCTTTGTACTACTTCTGCACCCAAACACTACCCTCAGCTAAATCAACCAATCGGATACCTAGTCTGGCAAACTGATGAACTTCCTGAACTAACTTCTTCTTACCATCCTAAACTTGAGCAATACTACCCATGGAAAACCTACTGAGGGCATCAACCACTATATTGGCTTTACCTGGGTGATACAGAATGCTCATGTCATAGTCCTTCAATAATTTTAACTACCTCTTCTGACACAAATTCAAGTCTTTCTAAGAAAATACAAACTACAAGCTTTTATGGTCTATGAACATATCAACATGTACCCCATACAAATAGTACCTCTATATCTTTAAGGTAAACACAACAACTGCTAACTCTAGATTATGGGTGGGATAATTATTTTCATGGGGATTAAGCTCTTTAGAGGCAAAGGCCACAACCTTACCCTTCTGCATCAAAATAATCCCCAAACCAACTCTAAAAGCATCACAATACATACTAAATCCATCTGACCGTCGGGTAAACTCAAAATTGGGGTTGTAGTAAGTCAAGACTTTAACTTCTAAAAACTCTTCTCACAAGAATCTGACCACTGGAATTTGACTTTCTTCTGAGTCAATCTAGACATGGGGATGAAATAGACAAAAATTTGGTAACAAATCATCAGTAATAGCCAGCTAAATCGAAGAAACTCCTAATATCTGGCCGGAGAGATAGGTCTAGGCTAGTTTTTTACTGCTTCAGTCTTTTAAAGATCAATTTTAATGCCATCACTGGAAATAATATGACCAAGAAAATCTATTGACCTTAGCCAAAATTTTTACTTACTGAATTTGATGAAAAATTGATGGACTCTGAGAGTCTGTAATACTATTTTGATAAATTTTGTGTGAATATTTTCACTGCGAAAGTAGACAAGGATTTCATCTATGAAGACTATGAAGAACATGTCAAAGTACTACTTGAACACAAGATTCATCAAGTCCATGAAAGCTTCTGGGGAATTAGTAAGACCAAATGACATGAATAGGAATTCAAAGTGACCATATTGAGTTCTGAAAGTTATTTTCAAAATTTCATATTTTGTGACTCTGAGCTGATGATAGCCTGATCTAAGGTCTATCTTAGAGAAGTAACTGACACCCTAAAGTTAGTCGAACAAGTCATCAATTCTCAAAAGTGGATACTTATTCTTGACAGTGACTTTGTTCAACTGACAATAGTGAATACATATTGTAAGAGCACTCTCTTTTTTACACACGAATAAAATTGGTGCGCCCCATAAGGAGACACCGAGTCTGATGAATCCTTTATCTAGGAGGTCTTTCAACTTCTTTTTTAACTCTTTAAGTTCAGTTGGAGCTATTCTATATGGTGGAATATAGATGGGTTGAGTATCTGGAAGAAGGTTTATTCCAAATTCAATTTCCCTTTCAGGAGAACTCTAGGAAGATCTTCGGGAAACACATCTAGAAATTTATATACTACTAGAACTAACTCAAGTTAGGGGTCTCAGAACTAGAATCTTTAGCTCAAATGAGATGATAGACACACCCCTTGGATACCATTTTTCTCACTCTAAGGTATGAAACAAGTTGACCCCTAAGTGCTAAAGTAATATCCCTCCATTCTAGGATAAGTTCATTTGGGAACTAAAAATGAACAACTATATTTCTTCAATCAACTAAAGCATAGCATAAATGAAGCCAATCCATGCCGAGAATAACATCAAAATTCGTCATCTCTAACTCTACTAAGTCTGCTGAAGTAACTTTTTGAGATATCACAACCGGACAGTTCTTGTATACCCGTCAGACTATGATAGATTGTCCCACTAGGGTAGAGACTAAAAAGGACTCTACAAGGATTTTGGGACTCACTCTGAAGTCAACAACTATATAAGGAGTTACAAAGGACAAAGAAGCTCCTGGATCTAGCAAAGCATAAACATGTAAAAGGTAAACTTGTAATGTAACAGTGACCACATCAGGAGAAATTTCCTGATCCTATCGAGACTGAAGTGCATAGAGCCTGTTTGGGCGTTGCCCACTTGAGGCACTAGAAGAGGTACCCTACTGAGATGGGTGACTAGACTGAGATGGGGGACGATTATGCTGACTCTGTGAACCCACCTGAGGAAAATCTCTGATCCTATTACCTGGCTTGCCACATCCCAAACATACATCACTACCAGCCTTGCGACACCCTGATAGTTTTCACCACACTTCTGATAAAGAGGATTTGTTCGGGCACTACTAACACTACCCTGAGATTTAGATCATAGAGCCTTATCTTTATTACCATTTTTGAATTTAGACATTGGAGCACTGGATGAGGATAGAGCCAGAAATGAAAATTTTAGGTAGAACTAGGGATATTACCTCCCTCTGACTAAGGTTGAGTGAAGTTGAAGTTATCTGTTCTAGCCCTCTTACTCTTTCTTTCTTTCTTCCTAGTATTTTACTCCTCTATCTGTTGAGAATGGACCATCAACCTAGCCAAGTCCATCTTTTTAATTAGTATTGCAGTCTTACACTTCTTGACCACACTATCAAACATACAAGATACAAACTTACTCATCTTAGAATTGCTATCAGCTACCACATGGGGAGTATGTCTGGCTAACTGAGTAAACTTGAGAGAATACTTATTCACTTTCATATGGCCCTGCTTCAGGTTAATAAATTCTAGAACCTTGGCCTCTCTTAATTCCAACGAGAAAAACCTGTCAAGAAAGGAAGTAGCAAACTCTTCCTATTCTATAGGCCCTACATCTGCGGCCCTATCTTCTTTTCACTGCTTAAAATATGTATGAGCCACATCCTACAACTGATAGGAAGCTAACTCAGCACTCTCACTAGTTACCCCCATAATATTTGATACCTTCTTCACCATGTCAAAGAATTCCTATGGATCCTCTTCAGACTTAGACCCTGAAAATGATGGAGGATTTATTCGGGTGAAGTCCTAAATTATAGCTGCAGCAGTATTGGCTAGTGGGTTGGCCTGAACAGTAGCTGGATGTTCATTTTGGGCTACTAAAGAATGAGCTAAAGTGGTGAAAGCTGCTCTGAAATCTGCATGAGAGACATGCTCATCCAGGGGATATGCCTGAATGAGCAGAGGTGCTGGCTGAATCCCAGTTCTTCTTCCATTGGTTTTTTTGGGAGGTATGCTCTATAAATAGAAGGAAAAATTGGATTATACAGATGCTCACTCGCATAACATGAATACTAAAAGAAGGGAAATTTTTTCTAAAAATATCTCATAGGCCCTTGTCCATAAGTATGGTGCGCTACACACCCATGTACAAAACTCTACTTGAAGTGACTTTTAGACTCCCACTAACTCTTTAGAACCTTAGTCTCTGATACCAAGTTTGTAATGCCTTAAGTCAACACCCTAGATGTCATAAGGTGTTTACGACCCTGAAAGATCACAAGCTAATCCATGACTGGTACCTGCTGTGACACTAAATAATAATACTGAAAATATATGCGGAAGTATAACAGAATATGCCATAAGGTTCTCAAAATATTGAAAGAATAGGTGAATGTACTGATAATAACATCTAAAAAAATGAATATCTGACTGTGCTAGAATAAAAGCCTCTAAATGTCTGACAATGGAATTGATGAGACAAACCCCCAACTAACTCTGACAAAAATAAATACCAAGCTAACTAAAATATTGATATAAATAAACTCTTTTCTCGAAATATAAGGACCCACCACTATATCTACTATTGATACCCTGAGCTGTTAAGTACGGTCAGGACCCCGAGTGTCCGAACCTATGATATGAGACATCATAGCATAAAGAAAAAGTATGCGTCAGTATGTGGAATATAATGGTATGCTAAGTGAGGTAGGCTGATATACATGAGTTCATATGTATGAGATGATACAGACTAAATAAACATCATGAAGTAGCTGGATAAGAGTACATGCAATACTGTAACTACTGAACATGTTGAATATGCAATACTGCGCATATAACGTCCATTTGAATTAGACTAAAACTAAAATACTGAGTTTTGATTGTTGAATACTGATAATTGAAAGTTTAGACTGATACTGAAGTACTGATTTCTGATGGCTAAGTAACTGATAACTGATAGCCATAGTTCTGTAGAACTGTCTAAGTTCTTTACTGAATATTGAGACTGAAACTGTAACTGTAGGAGTGTTCATCTAACCGGCATGCCCCGATTATAAACTAAGTTGGGGTTCAACCTGTGACCCCAGTTAAAAGGATGTTAGCACCTTACCAAGGCATACTAATAATGTTGTGTCAACCCTAATCTAGCACGAACACTCATAAAATATAAAGATAATTGCATCAACCCTAATATGGCAGGGGGACGACTTACCCTATGGTGGCTACATAGTTTTGTAATGTAGGGACTGCTACTAAGGATCAAACCCTCTACTGACAAAAATGCCCCCATCCTTGGGTTAACTCGGTGCTAAATCCTACTCCTAACTGAATTGAAACTGAACTAATAACTAGACTGTACTAGGCTTCACTAAACTGACACTAGTCATGTTGACTGACTGAACTGGACTGAGTCTACTAAGTTCTGTTAATTGATTGAGTATTACGGTCTTTGACCTTTACTGGGACTATTTTATATCTATTGTAACTAAGTAAACAGCTAGTGTTCAGGTAATAAATGCCCCCCAAGACTCGATAACATCAATAATAAAACATAACAAATCTTACAAACATAGCAATAGTCCATTGTTCATAATTCATTCACTTAGGCATTTTATCAAACACTTGGAGACCATGTACTTGTACATGAATGAAAACACATGCTAATATGTCATGATTACACTATTCAATTTATACGAGCATTCTGTCAAACGCTTGGGGAGCATGATTGTGATACATGAAGAATAATATATAGGGCATCTTAACTTCAACATGTAATCTTACAATTCAAGGGTTTTGAAATGAAGACTCATAATTCAACACACATACTAACATAACTTCATGGAATTCATAAAAGATCTTAACCTGAAACCTATACAACAATACAATCATGGACATAATTTAATTCATAACAAGGGAGTCGTAATTCAAGTTTTAAAAAGGGTTCTTGAACTCCAAGGGTGGATGGAACCCATGGATGAATACCTAACATACCTTGATTGTTAATTTCGTGAAGATTGTGGGGAATTCTTGGGACTTGATCTTGAGCTTGATGAAAATAGGCTTGTTCTTGAGAGGATTTTGAGAATAAAGAATGAAATTTGCCCTTTTAAGAGTTAAATCTCGTGTTTTAGCTAAATTGGGTGAGAGGAAAAGGACCTAAATGCCCTTGAAAACTCAAATTTTTAATACACAAAAACTGCCCAATGACGTGATTGGCAACGCATTACGTCGATGGGATCAACATGATCACTGATGCATCGCATCGATGGGTGCAATGCGGTAGCCAATGCGACGCGTCAAGATCACGTTGGCTTGTTGTTTTTCCCATCCAAACATGACCCAAACAAAGTTCAAAATTTTCAAAACTCACCCAATATGACCTATTGGCATCCCTGATCACGAATCAATTTAAAAATCGACATTCTGAGGTTAAAAAGACCAAAAACAAGATCATTCAATTCCAAAGGCTGCAATTGCTTCTATGTCTTAACACTTACCTGAATTTTTCTAAATGATTAGGAATTTATGGGGTCTTACATATCCTCAAAAGCATCATACCACAAAAACTTGACCTTTTCTGAGTCAACTTCATCTATGGAGTAGCAATACAAGAGGAACTCTCTACAAACCTCCTATAATATCCAGCCAAGCCCAAGAAGCTCATAATATCAATCCAAGTCATAGGTCTAAGCCACTTCTTAACTGTCTCCACTTTCTGTGGATCCACCTTGACCCCACACTAGAGACAACATGCCCTAGAAAGGTCATAACATTAGATAGAAGTCACACTTAGAAAATTTCACATACATCTTCTAATCCTTAAGAGTCTACAACACAATTCAGAGGTTATTGAGATGATCCTCCTTGCTCTTAGAATACACCAAAATATCATTAGTGAAAACTATCACTAATAGATCCAAAAACTATATAAACACTCGATTCATAAGATCTATAAAAAAAGCCAAAGTATTAGTCAACCCAAATAACATAACCAGTAATTCATAATGATCATATCGAGTTTGGAAAGTAGTCTTGGGAATGTCAATTTCACGAATATTCAACGTATGATAACTCGAACGAAGGTCAATCTTAGAAAAGTATCTAGCACCATGAAGCAGGTCAAAAAGATCATCAATCGTAGAAGGAGAGTACTTATTCTTCATTGTAACCTTATTCAAATACTAATAATCTATACATATCTAAAGAGACCCATCCTTATTATGCACGAAAAGTATGGAAGCACCCCATGGAGAAACCCCATGACGAGTTGCACGATCATAGAGATAATTCTAAGTAGCATCGATACCAGATGTAGCACCATTTGGCACCAAAGACAAAGAAGTGGCGATCGAAACCTTATTAGCCCCAGTGGCTACCTTAACTATGGGATAATCTCTTCGCATATAGTCAGGCTAACCATAATTAAAGCATCGATTTCTCCCCCATCACAATAACCACGATGAAGTTGACTGCAAAACCTACAAAAAGGATACAGTGGGGCTGACTGAGCTCCACTAGCCTGAGATTGTGCACCCTGTGCCTTAGGACCACTGCTAGTCTGAAAATGATGATCACCAAGCAACATAGGATAAGGAGAACTAGCCGAAGAATATAAACCAGAATTTTTCCAAGTCTTTTTCTTGCTCTACTGTCTACTATCTCCTACTTGCTTGTTGACCTCTACCCTACTCTGAATACCTAAATTTCTTACTTCTCCTATATCTATCTGTCTCTTTTTTTTATTTTTTACCTACTATATATAAACCATAAGTCTAAATATATCCATGTCATTATTCAACATCGCAGTCTTACACTCTAGTACAAAGTCACTGGACAACCTAGAAGCAAACTTTCTCATCTTAGACCTCTGACTAGACACCAACTTTGGAGGATAGAGAGATAACTACTAAAATTTCAAGGCATACTCTTTCACACTTATCTTACCCTACTTTAAATTAATAAACTCCTTAGCTATAGCTTCCCTTAACTTCAAAGGAAAGAAGTGATCGAAAAAGGTACCCAAGAACTCATCCCATAATGCCAGCTCCGTATTGTCACCCCTCAACTGTTCCCACTCCATATCACTGATAAGCTACATATTTCAGCTGGTATGCAGCAAACTCTACACCTTTAGAATCAAGTGCATCTATCACCCTACAAATCTTTTACATATCATCCACAAACCCTTAAAGATCATCCTCAACCTCAAAGCCTATAATGGTTGGGGGATTTAACCTCATGAACTGGCTAACCCAAGTGACCTCAAAAGAAGAAAGAATAAAACCAACACGATTTGACTGAAGAGACTACAATATCACCATCTGAGTAAGAAGATAAATAGACTGGCGGAACTATACATTAAAAATGTCATCTTGAGGCGTTAGGGCATAAGCATCATTAGCTGGAAAGCTTGAGGAGGACTAGTGGGGACAAGTGGAACTCCACATAGGGAAGTACAATCGGGAGCAGGGACCCTAGATCGGTTCTTCACTCCATAAATAGGATGAGTTCCATCCACATTATCCTCAGGTAGGACTGAGGGTCTAGTAGAGTTTCTACGAACATAATATCTTCAGGAAGGCATGATCTAAAACAAAACACATCTCTAGAGTTAGAGAAGTTCATGACACTAAACTCTTAGCCCAAAACAAAACACAAGAAAGGAAAACATTCCTAAATATATTTTAGTCTCTTCCATATAAATGTGACATGCTACACACCCATAAAAAGGACTCTACTCGATATGGATTTGTGGACACCCAAAGAACCTGAACCCAGGCTCTGATACCAAGCTTATCATAACCTAAACTAGTGCCTAGTTGTGATGGATATACCAAGCTCACCAAAGGTCAGAGACCTACATCTTTAACCTAGCTAACCAGAATACAATATGAATAATAGCGAAAGATAACCAAATATATAAGCAAGATAGATAAAATAACCAAAGGGACACTAGGAGTCCAAAATAATAACCACTCACACACTTTGTATACAAAGGCCTCTAAAACTAGAATACCAAGTTAGTTCGGGACATTGCCCCGACCATGGACAAAAAGAGAATCCAAAATATGAAAAAAAAATGGATGGGAGTTCTGAAAAATATAAAGAAAGTAATGAAATGTCCGACCTATCAGAAGATGGAGGCTCACCACTTTAATGCAGACCAATTGATGAACCAGAATCACCTAACTCTGCACAAGTAACTGAAGCACCTCTAGGACTCTACATCATGAAACAATGTAGAGTTCGTGGATGGTCAATGGGATGATCACTAGCATGTAACTCAAAAAAGGATAAAATAATATCATAATTAAGTCAGTCCAAAATAATTCAAAAACCATATGTACACATTTTATATATACATATGTATAAGATGTCATGATAGGGAATGAGGTTTAAGCATGAATTTTAAAATCATTAGCTTAGACTATGTAGTTCTAATTGTCCTAAGGACACCTATGAGCTATATAGGTTCAACTTCCTCTGCTGAAAGGGTCCCAGTGCGTGTTAGCTAAATGAACCAGAAAAATTCAAGAAAGATCCATCGAATGCATGATCCCAACCATTCCAATATATATATATATATGTATGTGTGTGTGATTTCCAGTATCGGTCCCCCCGAGACCTCCACCTTTCACGGCAAGCTACACAACCCCCTTTGAGCCTAAATTAAACTATTTGCACATAACTCATCCATTTAAATGAATGGTACAAGTGTCACAGGATCGAGACCATTTACTAGAAGACAAGCTCGGGAACTACAAAGACTTCAAGGCGTGTTTATAAAAATGGACGTGGTTGAGCTTGTTACAAAATCACCCAATGGAATATACATCTTGACATGTGGGGGATGACCTTAGGTTCTCAAAATACACCCCAAGGCTGCCCCAAACACTCCACACCCTTCACCCTTCATTAAGGGCAAAGGGGTTCTTTTGCAATTTTTTTTGTAATAGACTATTTAAGGAGTTTATTTAGACTTGTTCCTTGGTTAGTCATTTCTTGAAAACACTTGTAACATTTGAACATCATATTTCTTCTCAAGAAGAGAGTACACCACCAAAATTTTGAGCTTCACAAGTGAAAAGTTCCACTTGTGTTGTGAAACGACTAGAAATGAGAGTGCTTGAGTGAACTAAGTTTCTATTGTGTTCCCGTAAGAACTTGGTTTTTGTTAACTTATTTTGTAGAGGTTTTAGAGTTCGATACGCTCTTTATTTGCTACCTAATGGTTTCTCTTTGTGTCAATTTATCTATCTTTTACTCTTTTTAAGTTTGTATTTGCTTCTCGTATCATGTTGTTGACTTATTGTTGCGGGTAAAGGCTTATGATTGTGGGTTTTTTATGGAATTTTTTGGTGTTGTAGATACTTCTTGGTATCATTTGGTATCAGAGCGAAGGATGGTCGTGTTCTTAGACCACCAATCTTAGGCTCTTCCAGTTGAAAATAAAAAAAAAGTGTTATCTGGTGACTTGTGTTTGGCCGAGAAATGTCTAGATTTAGGTGTTATTTTTGCTTGTCTCAGTAGTTTTGTGTGTTAGATTGTTATTTACCTAGCACACTTGAGTCTAAGGTCCAAGATTTGAGCTTTTTTTAGTGTTGTTAAAGGGTTGGAAGGCTTGAATATTGTTGTTGTTCATAAGTGTTCTTATTGTTGTTCATAATGTTCTTGAGGTGAATGTTCAACAAAAGGTGTGTTTGATTTAAAAAAGAAAGAGAGAGGTTAAAGTCTTGTGTTTGTCTTAGAATTATTTTGAAGACAACACCAAAGAGATAAATAGAAAAAGGACCTCCCAAAAAGCTTACTTACCAAAAGGTGTGTCAAACCTTTTTCAAAAGGAACCAAAAGGGGAAATGGACAAACCAAGGCCAAAAAGGTGTTTTGCCATTTTGGTGAAAGTTGGTGAAAAGTTGATTGACACCTTGACCTTTGGAAAAATAGTTCCAAGTCTTTCTATTTCACTCTAAAAACCAAAAAAGCCTCACCAAACAAACAAGATTAAGTCATTCAAGTTGGACAACATCAAACTTAAATAAAACAATAACACCAAACAGCCAAAATAAAAATTGTGGGCCACATCAAAATCAAAACTTAAGTCATAAGACCTTCCAAGTTTCTTTCCTTATATCTTCTAGTTTTCTTTCTATTGACTCCTACACTGGTTGGCAACTGAGTAACAACCTACTAAGCTGTTAACTATTTTTTCAGTACGTCTTTTTGTCAATGTTCTTTGTAGTGCTTTGCTCGTTTACAATTGTAGTTGTTCTTGGTTCAAGTGAGTACAAAACTTCCTTGAGTCTTCAAAACCGAAATCCATTCTAACTCAAGAGTAGACTCATTCCTAAGAACTCAAGGATTGATAGCTGTCTTACAACACTTGAAGGGCCAAGTGAGGGATCCGAGTATGAAAGTCTTTTAAACTAACGTTTGTTCATTTTGTAGGTACATTTGCAAATGGAACCACCACAAATAGTCCTTGTCTTGGTACGTGGCTAGAGTGAATGCTACAGTTAAGAAATTAGGTATAGAAGTGGCCTCCATTAGTGGTCGGTGGAAAGGGTAGAAAGCCAATAGAGTTCTCGACCCTCAACTCCTCAAAACACATCCACAACCATTACCCCCGAAGCCATGAACCAAGTAATGTACCCACAAAATGTTATACCTCAAGATAACTATTACTCACAAGGCCGAGGCCTTGATGGACCTAGTCATTCCCTACATCACCAAGTCCCACATGAAGGACTTGGAACCCAAATGCCACCCTTAAATCCAAATCCTCCAAAATAAAATCCTCCAATCCAAAGACCTCCACCACTAAATGCCAATCCATTATACCAAATATCAAATGTCTAAAACCCATCAATACAATAAGAGAGATTTGTAAGGGAGAACCGAAGGGGAGGGTATGGAATGTATGATCCTTAATTGATGAAAGATGGGATGAGAGGTAGAAGGGTAGAATTGAGGGAGAATTGAGGGCTTGAGGAAAGGGGTGGACAAGGTGTTCGGGAAAGAGATGTTAGCCTCAACACTATCAAAATGGGGCTTCCGATCTTTAAGAGAGAAAGTGATTCCAAAGAGTTTCTTGCATGGGAATCCGCATGCGAGAGAGTCTTTTAAGTGAATGATCTCACGGAGAAGAAGAAGAGTTACTACACCATTGCTCATTTTGAGGGATATACACTACCACGTGGTGGGAGTATTTCAAACATTTTGGCAACGTATTGATTGAGGGAAAACCCCCTCAATTTCGGTTAAGGTATCTTATGAGGCAAAGGTACCTTTACGAAAGCTATCAACATAAACTCCTTGCAAAATTGTACAACTTGAAGAAAGGAAACAAAAGTATGGCATCCTACTATGACGAGTTTCAACAACTCATCTTGAAACTTGATCATAGAGAAGAGCAAGTGAGTAATGACATCATCCGGTTTAATGTCAGCCTAAATAAGAAAATATCTACTCACATGACACTTTATAAGTTTGAAACTATTGAAGGGATATTTCAAGTGACTTTAGAGATTGAACAAGAGAACAAGGAAAGGTCGGCATACAAAACCAAAGCCTACCAAGGGTCCTCGGGTTGGACCAAGGGGAAAGAAATGGTTCCATAATATTTGGGGTGGAACAAATTTAAGCAACAACTAGTCAAGACCCCACCACCTATGAGTAAGAGTTCTCAACCTCTTCCTCTATGGTTTGAGGGCAAGCTGAATGTCTCTTCCAATATCAAGGGATTCCAATGCTTTAAATTCCGTGGATGGGGACACAAGGCTAGTGAGTGTCCTAATTGTAGAAATATGATTTTGAGATAAGGGAAATTGTATTTCTTAGGGGAATAATTGGGGCTTGAAATAGTTGACAATGAAAAAGTCTCTCAAGATAGAGAAGGGGGAGGCTGAGAGGCCTAGTGATAATGATGAAGAAGAGGTTTGGCCTTAAGAAGGTGAACTTGAAGTTCCTAACTATGTGGAATGGAGAGTTATGATTAGCAAAGCGTTGAATAATCCTAGCCAACGGGAAAACCTCTTTCACACCAAGTGCCTCATTAAGAGTAATGTGTGCTCCTTGATTATTGATAGTGGAAGTTGTGCTAATGTAGCTAGTTCCTCGATGGTGGATCACTTAAAATTTTTTACTACTCCACATGCGAGTCCATATAGACTCCAATGGCTGAATGATTGTGGAGAGTTGAAAGTGACTTATCAAGTAGTTATTTGGCTCAACGTTGGAAACTATGAGGATGAGGTACTTTGCGATATCATTCCTATGCAAGCTTGTAATCTTTTATTGGGTCAGTCATGGAAATATGATAGGTCGACCAAGCATGATGGCCGAACCAACTACTATTTCTTTAAGTTCAAGGGTCGAAAGTACAACCTCCAACCACTGTCACCATCACAAGTTTGTGAGGCACATCGATAAATAAAGAGTTTGCAAGGAAAGGGAAAAAAGAAAAAAGAGCCTGTGGGTAGGGGGAGGAACCCGAGAGTGGGAAGGGTGAGGGTGAAAAGGGAGTTTCGACATTGAGAGGTAGGGATTCGATAGTAATGTTGGCTCGCAAGGGCGACATCTTCAAAGAGTATGATGATACTACTCCCATGTTACTTTTGGCTCATGTTTTGAATGCTAACCCATCCACTTTCCCCATCCTGTCTTCTATTTCTAATATTTTATAGGAATTTGATGATGTATTTCCAAGTGAGTTACCGCAAGGACTTCCTCCACTTTGAGGAATTGAGCACCGAATCAACTTTGTTTCATGGTTACAATAATCGAACAAGCTGGCTTATAAGAGCAACCCTACGGATACAAAGGAACTCCAACAAAAAGTTGAGGACCTCCTCAACAATGGATACATCAAGGAAAGCATAAGTCTGTGCATGGTCCTAGTGTTGTTTATATCGAATAAGGATGGGACATAGCGAATGTGCGTGGACTGCCGAGCCATAAATAAAATTATGGTAAAGTATCATCATCTTATTCCTAGGATAGATGATATGCTTGATAAACTAAATGGCTCTTGTGTGTTTTCTAAGGTTGATCTTAGGAGCGGATATCACCAAATTCGTATGTAATCGGGTGATAAATGGAAGACTGCATTTAAGACAAAGTTTGGTCTATATGAGTGGATGGTTATGCCATTCAATTTTACCAATGCTCCTAGTACCTTTATGCGGCTAATGAATCATGTGATAAAGTCGTTTATTGGAAAGTTTATGGTTGTGTACTTTGATGATGTTTTAGTTTATAGTAAGTCCCTTAATGAACATGTCTTGCATCTAAGGAGTGTATTTGATGTTCTTAGGAAAGAAAAGTTGTATGCTAATATAGAAAAATGCTCCTTTGGTGTTGATAAAGTTATGTTTTGGGGATTTTTGTAAGCTTGATGGGAGTGGAGGTAGACGAATCAAATATAACCGCCATTGAAGATTGGCCAACCCCAAAAACTGTGGGTGAAGTTCGGAGCTTCCACAGGTTGGAAAGTTTTTATAGGAGGTTCGTCAAAGGATATAGTACCATTGCAGCCCCCTTGACCAAAATCATCCGAAAGAACCAACCTTTCTAGTGGGGTGAAGAGCAATCTAAGGCCTTTAAGACCTTGAAAAATATGTCCATTTCTACACCGCTATTGCAATTGCCTTACTTTGATCAAATGTTTGAAGTTGAATGTGATGCTAGTAAAGTAGGCATAGCGGCTATTTTGATGCAAGATTTAAAGCCCATTGCTTATTTTATTGAAAAGCTCAAAAGAGAAACTCTAAACTACTCTATGTATGATTTGGATTTGTATGCCTTAGTTAGAGCGATAGGAAATTGGCAACACTATCTCTGGCCCAAGAAATTCATAATCCAAACGAATCATGAATCCTTGAAGCACCATCGTGCATAAGATAAAATTAACAAACGGCATGCCAAATAGATTGAATTTCTTAAAATTTTCCCCTATATAATTCAATATAAAAGGGGAAGGACAATGTGGTAGCCGATGCATTATCTAGAAAGCATGTTTTTGTGTCCACTTTGTCATCCAAGATAATGGGGTTTGAGAGCCTTAAGTCTTTGTATCCAGAGGACCCTTACTTTGCTCCTATTTTTAGGGAAAGTAAAGTCCCGGGTAGGGAAAGAAGGCCCTCGAATTCCAGTCTTTATGTCGTGTTTTTTGGGTTCTTATTTTGGGAAAGACGGTTATGTGTACCTTTTAGCTCTTGGTGAGAATTGTTTGTGAGGGAGGCACACAACGGCGGTCTCATGGGTCACTTTGGAATTGATAAGACCCTCGGAATATTGGAGGAGCAATTCTATTGGCCAAGGATACGCAAAGATGTTGTCAAAATTTGCGGCGAATGCATGGATTGTAGGAGTGCCAAGTCTAGGCCCCTTTCTCACAGGTTATACACCCCGCTTACTACTCTGTCACGCCTGTGGTTTGATATTTCTATGGATTTTATGTTGGGGCTGGCACAGAATCAAAGGGGCCGAGATAACATCTTTGTTGTCGTTGATTATTTCTCCAAAATGGCACACTTTATTCCTTGCAAAAATAGTTAAGATGCGGCTAGTATAGCTTTTTTGTTTATTGAAAATGTTGTTAAGTTACATGGAATCCCAAGGACCATTGTAAGTGATAGGGACTCCAAGTTCCTTAATAATTTTTGGAAGTTAATGTGGGGTAGGCTCGGAACCAAATTATTATTTTCTACGTCTTTCCACCCACAAATTGATGGCCAAAAGGAAGTAGTGAATTGAACCTTGGGTTCCATTCTATGTTCTATGGTTAAAGGTAATTTGACATCTTGGGAAGATCACCTACCTCTCATTGAATTTTCTTACAATCGGGTGATCCATTCAAGTACGGGCATCACGCCCTTTGAATGTGTCTACGACTTCAATCCCCTAACCCCCTTGGATCTAAATCCTTTTCCAAGTGATGTTGTTGTTATCTTATATGGAAATAAAAGGGCTGAATTCATGAAAAGCTTGCATGAGAAAGTGAGGTTATGGCTCGAGAAAAAGAAGCAAGAGGTAGCCAAACGAGTCAACAAAGGTAAGAGGCGTCTTGTGCTTGAGCTGGGAGATTGGGTGTGGGTACACCTATGGAAAGACCGGTTTCCCAACCAAAGAAAGGGCAAGTTTCTTCCAAGAGGTGATGGTTCATTCCAAGTTCTTGAAAGAATCAATGATAATTCTTACAAAATCGACTTTCCATCGGAACACCAAGAGCATAACATGTTCAACATGTGTGATCTCTCATGGATTGATACCATTGAAGATGAAGAACCTGTGAGTTTTAGGTCAAACTCCTCTCAATATGGAGAGGATGATAAGGGTGTTACGTGCTCGAGACCATTTACTAGAAGCCAAGCTCGGGAACTACAAAGACTTCAAGGCATATTTATGAAAATCGACGTGGCTGAGTTTGTTGCAAACTCGCCCAAGGGATTGTACATCTTGACATGTGCAGTGTGACCTTAGGTTCTCAAAATATACCCAAGGCTACCCCAAACACTCCACACCCTTCACCCCTTCATTAAGGGCAAAGGGGTCCTTTTGCCATTCTTTTTGTAATAGACTATTTAAGGTATTTCTTTAGACTTGTTCCTTAGTTAGTCATTTCTTGAAAATACTTGTAACATTTGAACATCATATTTCCTATGAAGAAGAGAGTATACCACCAAATATTTGAGCTTCACAAGTGAAAGGTTCCACTTGTGTTGTGAAATGGATAGAAATGAGAGTGCTTGAGTGAACCGAGTTCCTCTTGTGTTCTCGTAAGAACTTGGTGCTTGTTAACTTATTTTGTAGAGGTTTTAGAGTTTGATACACTCTTTAGTTGCTACCTAATGGGTTCTCTTTGTGTCAAGTTAGCTATCTTTTTCTCTTTTTAAGTTTATGTTTGCTTCTCGTATCGTGTTGTTGACTTGTTATTGCAGGTAAAGGCTTGTGATTGTGGGTTGTTTGTGGACTGTTTTGGTGTTGTAGATACCGTTTGGTATCAATGAAGAGCTTTTTAACTAGGCATTTACCATTGGTATCGTTGTACCAAATTAAGTTAAGCTCACAAGCAAATTCCATTATGCCATTCCAAACTAATTAGCCAAATAGACTCCAAAGTTCTAATTTAGAAACCAATCTGTGGCCACCAAGGCCTTTCAAAATCATTTAAAATCAAACCATGGCCACTAAGGCCTTCCAAAATCATTCTTATCCGTTTAGCCATTAATGCAATGTAATATTTTAGTAAAGCAAGCAAAACCATGCAATTGTCCATTTTTCAAAATTGATAATGAGAATGGGTTGAGATGAATAACAATTCCAAACCAAAAATCATAATTTTGGGAGAATCCGCAACCCTCATCCCATCCACCATGACCATGCATCCAATTAGTTCAAAAATCACAAGTTAAAGCATGAATAACAATTCCAAAACCATGAAAAATCAATCAAATAACAAACATTCAAACCCCTCAACCCATCAATCAAAATTCGTAATTAAAACCACATGAATAATGAGTAAACATATGATTTTACATAAAATCAAGTTAGGAAAGAGATACATGCCTGGAAATTCCAAAATTTTGGAGAAGAACCCATAATTTGAACCCTGGGTGCTCAATTCTTTGAAACCCCAGCCTTGCTCTTGAATGGAAAATTTGAGAGGAAGAGTAGTGTATTTGTTTTGTTAAGAAATGAAAAAAAGGCCAATGGAGGGGTTTTAAGTCATGGGAATAGTAGGGTAAGAAGAAAAGACTGCAATACCCTTAATGAAAACAAGCAGGAAATATAGCTCCCAGTCGTTATGGATCATGTGATGACTCATAACGACTGGCTACAAGTCGTTGCTTGGACTCATAGTCAGGGCAGTGACTCAGGGCACCCTTACTGTTATGGTCACGAGTCCTTCACCATGACTCGTGACCACACCTTACGACTTGTAGGGTCCTAGTCTGATCTAAATAAAAACTTGGATAATCTTCACTGGTTAAGCTACGATTGGCACAATATGACTCGTAACGAGTGATAACGACTCATCAGAGTCGTTACCTGGGTAGTGATGAAAAAAGTTAAGAAATTTTTAAAGGCCAAAAACCTGGGGTATTACACACTCCCCATTGAAGAAATGCATATTTATGAAAGGGCCACTTAAGCAGCTACATCGGATGATTCTACATCAGAAATTTCAGCCAACTAAATATCCCGATAGATTGTTCAAAATTTTGTGCACACAAACAAACTATACTACCTAACTGAATTTGATATTTCAAATTCAACAAAACTATCGAAAGTTCCAACATGGGTTGTTTCAATAAAAAATAAATCCTGCACTCAAGGTTTTATTTTTATCAAATTTCAATCAATAACTCAAAATGAGCCTGAAAGCCTCGAAACCTAAACCAAAAGTCCCTCTAGCCTATAGTCAATGCTCCAGATCTAACAGAACCGTCAGAATTATCATTTAAGACTATCTACGTGAAGTGTTTTCTTGAGATCATTTTCTCAACTTCAAAAGCTCCAAAATAGGAAAATGACTATAAAATTCAAATTAACTGTCCAAAAATCAAAATATTAGTCTCAATAAGTTATAAATGACTTAAAAAAGCTATAGAAAAACTCTAAACACAGAAAATACATTAAAAGATGAAATATAATTAAAAACTTAAATTATATTTCGGAACATCTATTAAGAGAATACTAACAATGGTATTAATTTTTCATATATATATATTTCTACTTTTTAATATATAATCATCAATCTCTTCAATATAATGAATGAATCAAGTTTCTTAAATCAAGTATTGTTACTTTCTCAGAATTTGGTCTTAGATGTTGATGGTCTTTTACTTTGTTTTTCAAAATATTATCACTCAAGCATAATATTGTATGTGTAAACGTCTATTATTAACTTAAAGTATAATTGCTTTAAAAAAAAAAAAACTTTTCATAAATGTTAAAAGTACATATGATTTTAATTGAATGAAATTAATATAATATAAAGGGGGATTATAGTTTTGCTGACATGGCGCTCTCTAAGGCCTAAAATCATATTTATCTTTTTTGTAATTTTTTTGGACGTTTTAATTCATTTTTCAGGCTAAAAAAATTAATTATTCCACTTTTGTATACCCACAATCCTTCCTCATTAATACTCATTACTTCAATCTATTTAAATTTTTAATGTAATAAGAGCATTATTTCATTTCAGTTACACATCTTTCATCTCCCACATTTTTCAATACTAGTTTAGGTGTACGTGCTTTGCACGTGTACCTCACTTTATTAAGTTCAAACGTTACACTAAATAGGATATTTGTTTAAATAATAAAGATGAATGCAATAATTAAATTCAACATCTTTTGAAGAATTTATTTAATTAAACCTAACCTTTATCAAAAAAATTGTCAAAGACGATCGACATTAATCTACCACCTGTAACTACAATAAAATAATACGATGATAGAGACATTAAAACAATATAATTAAATCTAACCTTTACATAAAAAATTTCTCAAAACCGTCTGACACTTATCTACCACCTGTAAACTATAACAAAATAATATGATAATAGAGATATCAAAATAATACAATTAAACTTAACCTTTACACAAAAAAAAATCTCAAAACAGAGATATAAAAACAATAAAATTAAACCTAACGTTTACCTAAAAAAAAATTCTCAAAGCCGACCGACATTCATCTACCACCTGTAAATTCATCTACAACCTGTAAACCACAACAAAATAATACAATAGTGATCACAAAACTTCAGTTTTGATGAAAATAATTCTTGTCTGGATGAAAATTTTTACCCTAAAGAATGACTTGAATGAAAACAAGGAAGATATATATATATATATACACATACATACATACACACGTTGAATTCTATTATGTTGACAAAAACAGTGAAGAAGTTGAGGGTTAAAAAATTAAGCATCCACAATCTAAAAATTGAATCAAGTTAGATGACCATCAATCATATTTTTTATTTCTTCTCTAGTTTAATGTGCATCTCAATATTTATAGAAGTATTTCCTTAATAGAGTCCTATTTTAGGAGTATTTTTCTATTTGATCAATATCAAGGAAAATATCAATTGATTCTCCTTCCATATATTTTAGAAGTCCCATATATTTTAGGAGTCTAGTTAATATAATAAAAATAATTAAATAATAAATTGAAGAAAATAGTGAAAAGACAGTTTTGTCTAAAGAAAAATCTTTTAATGAAGGACAAAAAGTTTAAATCATTTTTTCAAGAGTGTTTACACTTTTAATAAATTATTATAGATCTAGATTATAGATTATAGATTATAGATATAGATTTTCATAAATACATATTTATTTACTATAAATACCAACAGTGATGTTGGGCTGGTAACCAATTTAGTATTTTCCATGTCATTTGACGCCTATAACTTTTGTGTGCCCAATATGTGGTCTCTTTAGTGAGATTTTTTTTTTATACCTTTTTCTCATGAATCTTTTTTGTTTGGTTTTTCTTTAGAACTGAGTTAATTTTTCTTACTAATCAATTTAGTTAAAATTTTCACAGAACTTTTGTTACTATCTATTGTTACCTATATTTTGATTATCGTATTAATATATTATAATTATAATTTCTTTTTTATTTGTTTAGAATATTTTGTCATACTTTTTATAGTATTTTATCATAATTTTTTTATTTTCATTATTTTTATTTTTGATATATTTTTCCTTGATTTAAGAATTTATCAAAAACTACACTCTATCTTCTAAACTAAGAGTAAGAAAATTCTAGTGCACCTACATTATTTCATGTTCATGTGTCAATCATTTGAAGTTCCAATTAAAGAGAATAATTAGTACATATCAATGTTCATATTCTTTTTATCTTCTATAGTAGTTGTATTTTTTCAATTTTTTCATTGATTTGTTAATAATGTTTCAGTCTTACAATTTTGATCTTATGCCTAAAAGTCTAGGTTTTTATAATTTTTTTATTTTGCCATCTATTTGTATGGTAGAGTATTGTTTGTTTTTTTATGGAAGAATATTAGTTGTTTAAATACATTATCTTATTTGTTTTCAATTATTTTAATATGAAATAATGATTGAATCATATATATATATATAGGTTTCTTATATATAAGCCAACAAGGATTGTACTATCACAGCATCAAATAATTGTACATCATACTTCACAAAATATACTAGAGAGATTTAAATAATTGTACATCATACTTCACAAAATATACTAGAGAGATTTTTTATTTATTTCCTTTTCTAGCCCCTTTTAATTGTTACTAAGGCACGTGGAAAGCCTTTACATCCGCATGTTAACTATCAATTACTTGGTATATATATTGAAGAATGCAGCTAAAAGTTTCACTCACTTTGTATCTATCGAACATTTCCCTTTTACAGTTCTCACTGGAAAAATTGAAATTGTTGGGACTTTCCTTCTTCTATCTCTAAAAAAATTTGTGACTTCTTGATTTCACACTTTGGTCGCTACAAATCTTCTAGCTGTAGTTGTGTTTATTTTCCGTTCTTTTGAAAATTTAGACATGCATGTTTGCAATTCTGCCTTAATTGGATATGTCATATGACTGTTTGAAAATAAGTGTTTTTTTTTCGTTCTTTTAAAATTTAGACATGCATGTTTGCAATACTGCCTTAATTGGATATAGCTGTTTGAAAATAAATATCTTACACAGAGATTGGGTAATTAGTAATGAATTTTTATATGAATTTACTCAGCAACTCGAAGTTGATTTCCTATACAGTGTGTGCAACCTGTTGTCTCCACCATTTGTCCTGTTTCCTACTTGCTCAACCCCAACTATTGCATCTATCTACATTGTCTTTCTTTTAATTATGCTTGCATTCGGATTCTGCTCTATAAACATTCCTTGTTATGAGTGATAAATATTGCATCAGGATCTTTAATATGATAATCATCATTCAGTAACACATTATATAAAGTAAAGAGAAATTGCAATTCTGATAATAGAACTGGATATGGTGGTAACTGGTGACTAATTTAAGGGCCAAAATGTAAATTTACTATTGGTTATGCAGCATTGTGTCCTATCTGTGATAATAGTGCATACTATGCTGTTAAGCTGATAAGATACATACGGGAAAATGTAAAGTTTAAGGGCCAAAATGTAAATTTATTATTGGTTATGCAGCATTGTGTCCTATCTGTGATAATAGTGCATACTTTGATGTTAAGCTGATAAGATACATATGGGAAAACAAGAAGGAAAATATAAAGTTTGTTTGTGGTGTACGTGCTATTCAATCTGCCAATACAATGTAAATATGATTTCTCAATGCTGCAGCAGTTTTTATGAAGATAGTACTCCCTTTATCCCAATTTATGTGAATGGATTCCAATTATGAGGGTCAAAGTACCTAATTTTTGTGTGAGTTCGGTCGTAGATTCTTCAAGAGTTGTTTGAAATAAAATATAAATAATAATTTAAAGTAATTAAAGAGTTTGAAAGAATTGTAGTCAAAGAAAACACTATTTGACTCCCCAAATACTTCATATAAAATGGGAAGGAGGGAATAATGATCTTATAATGTTCGTCCTGTCAGGGATGTCATGATAGCAGATAGTTGATATTGTTGCCAGAATTGGTTGTACTCAGAGGAAGTGTGGTCGCAGTCACAACTGATTATTAAAAAAAAGGATGGTTTACATTATCAGTTTCAAAAAAAAGGGATGGTTATTGTGGTGACGCTGGTAACAAACTGCTTACAATAATATTGAGATATATGTGTCCAAACCTTACTGGTACTTATTGTTGGTGGGAGGTAATAGGTATTCAGTGGAATTAGTTGAGGTGCATGCAAGTTCGCTTGGACATCATGGTTATTAGAAAAAAAAAAAAGTCAGAATATATGAAACTAATTCATCTTCTCTTTTTATCGTCGTCATTCTTAAGTCAAAGTGCTCTCTGCTGTTTCATAACAGCAAGATACCTGGGATAGAGAGGGGCATTAGCATATTAAACGTCACATATGTGTAACCCGACGTATGGTTCTATGTATTTATTAATGTGCTCTCTTCTTTTGTTGAGAATGTTTGTTTTTGGTATGTGTTATGTAATTCAATTGTGACAAGTGTTTCATTCAACGGTCCTACTAAAAGAGATTGAAATCTTGAATTTTCTTTTCTGAAACACAATACAATATCTTTTTTTGATTCAGTTCCTTCACCTATTTGCAGAAGAATACAATGATTGGGGGTGTGGGGGTGCATTGACAGGAGCTATCGTATCTGCTGCAAGTAATAACAACAGGGTCAAGATTGTTATGGATGCCACTACAGGAGGTGCTGTTGCTCCTGCTGCAGAGTTCCTTAATTATCTCACATGAGTTGAGCAAAGAGAAATAAGAATTTTTTTACCAGCTATTGCAACACAATGCTTAGTATTTCCGTTGTTCTCTCTAATTGTATCCGTTCAAAAGTACAAGCTTGTGACACATGAATCTTAGACGCTTTGACTACTTGTAATTCAATCTACAATTTAGCCATCTTTCTCTATCATTTGCTTTTATTATTGGCTATGTAGAAAAGGAGTGACATGAACAATGTGGATTCATTCATTCAGTTGATCTCCACTTGCTTTGCATTGAGGAGTTTTTTCTCTATCAATTGTTAGATAGTTCAAGTTGTCTGCGATGGACAAGGTGATCGTTAGCATTGCCTCTTCTCATGTAGGTTTGTTCTTTTGCTTCTTAATTGAGGGGTATTTCTTGGTTCCGGCCTTATGGGGAATCTTTTTCTTGGTAACTAACATATTCATTTTATTACCAAAGTGACAATACAAATCAACTACCGGCCTGATGACATAACCTAGTAGACTCAAAGAAGAACGAACCCTACTGATCAGACTAATAATAATGAGGATAGTAGTTTAGATCATTGATACAGCTGCTAACTTATGCCTGACAGTAGCAATACAAATAACAGCCTGAACTACTAGCCTAACCACTTTCTCCGGTGTAGTACTGATTGTCCTGACAATCCTACAATTCGTATCATGCCATATATGGTAAACGCATGCAGCAGTACCCTCCTGAGTATATATGTTGAGGCTGATCGGCCTTTGACATTGTTCTCAATCCACTCAAGTTCAGTGGACCAAGCCAAAGCAGTCCTTTGAATCTTTATCCAGCTGAGCAAAACATTCCACACTTTAGCAGCATAGTTACCCCTAAAGAACAGGTGCTCTGCCGTTTTATCATCATCTCTACCCATAAGACACTTTTCATTTACTTGTATATGCCATTTCACCAGCTTATCTTTTGTCTACAAGCGATTCATAATACCCAGCCTTTGTAAGAAAATTCACTTAGCAGCTCCATAATTGTTACACATCAATCTCCTCGAAGCCACCTTCTGGAACTCCTACAGTAGCCTACTATATACTTTCCTGATAGAAAACTTCTCCATATATGTAATTTTATTCAGAATCATACCATCTTCCTGTGAGTACTTTTGAGCCTTAAAACCTTCTGTAGCAGCCATGATGCTTGCTTGGGCATTACATCCCTGATTTGAGCCTCCTTAATGCAGTAGGAATGGACTCATTGCACCCAGAGTTTATCCTTCTTCCTACACAAATTCCACAAAACCTTCAGGATAGCAGTCTTACTCCACATTGCAAGATCAGTGATGTTGACTCCACTAGCTACCACATGCCTACACAAAGCTTCCCAAGCTATTAAAGCTTTATTGGATACTTCTGACCTTCCTGTCCACAAGAACCTTCTACATATGCCTTTGTTGGAAAGAAACAACAGAACTTAATTTGTATAAAGGAAAAAAAACAGATGTTGAACTAAGAAGAGAGAGCAGAAAAACTTTTATTTATTTCTTTGCTTATTGAAATGATCACTGTCATATTTATACACAAAATCATAACTGAAAAAGCTTAATTAAAGGAGTAAAATAAGTTATTATTGCCTAAAGATTAGTAGCTGTTAGAAAATCAGATTGTGCATGATTGCAGCCTTATTTACCTAAACTTAATCCAACTTTAAAGTTGTAAGCCGAATTTCAGCAGCTAGTACAGCTAATCTGCAGCTCTTGAGGCACTAATCTTAACATCCTTCCATAGCTTGAAGAACTACGTAGATAGAATATTTGTAGCGACCAAAGTGTGAAATTAAGAAGTCACAAATTTTCTACAGATAGAAGAAGAACAAAAGTTGTACCAGCAATTTCAATTTTCCCAGTGAGAACTATAAAAAGGAAATGTTCGATAGAAAGTGGGTGAAACTTTTAGCTGCATTCTTCACTATATATACCAAGTAATTGATAGTTAACACGTGAATATACAGGCTTTCCACGTGCCTCAGTAACAATTAAAAAGGGTCAGAAAAGGAAATAAATTTAAATTCTCCCTGATATATTCTGTGAAGCATGATGTACAATCATTTGATGCTGTGATAGTACAACCCTTGAAGCATGATGTACAATCATTTAATGTTGATAGTACAACCCTAGTTGGCTTATACATAAGTATTAGGATCGAAAATCCCGGATAGTGCGGAATTAAACAAAGTAATCGATTGAATACGATAACAAAGACGATAATAACGATAAGTTGAGAAAAAATAAAGGAGGCACAAATTTAACGTGGTTTGGTTAGTGTGACCTACGTCCACGAGCGGAGAGGAACAACTTCACTATATCAACAAGAGTACAATAGAGAGATTACAAAATTAGAGTAGTCACTCTAATTAACCCAAATATCCCAAGAGAAAACCTCACAAGATCACTCCAAAAGAAAGAGCTCACACAAAGTATTTCCCAACACCAACTCTCTTAACTTAATACTCTAAAGGAAGGAAGAATAAATACAAGAGAATGAAAGAGAACTCTTGTAATTTGATGTGTATTACAATTGAGAAAGAAGGCCTCTATTTATAGAGATGAAAATGGAGACAAGTAGCAACTTTGTTTGAACAAGAAGCAACTTGTTTGAACAAGTAGCAACCTTGTTTGAACAAGTAGCAACTTGTTTGAACAAGTAGCAATCTTGTTTGACTAGTCCAAAAAATAATCTTCCACAAGTATTTGTTAGAAACTTCCTTTGACAAAGCAAGAGTGAATCAAACAAAGGCCACATTACAATAAGAGTAAAGTATGGTTGAGTGAGTTGATACGTATGGAGTATGGTTGTGTAAATTGGTATGTATGGAGAATGACCTTAAAAGTAGAAATTAGTATGCACCTAAGATGTTTGGTGCAAAGAAAACATTTTGTGAAGTCGTTTGCTCTCATTACTTCAATAGTAGGTAATATTGTTTGCTTTTAATGTCCAAATTATGTGGTAAAAAATTTGTGCCTTATTATTGCTTGCACAGATTGAACACAAGCCAGTGCTCATGCTAAATTGTGTCCTGCTATCTTTTCAGTATACATGGTCTTAAGATCGAGCATTGATAAGATAACAACCGACACTGCTGACTGGACATGCAAGGTCCAAATCATCGACATCAGCCGAGAGAGAAAAAGTCCAGAGAAGCAAATGCAATTTCAAAATCTGATTTTAGAGGATGAACAGGTATTGTTGCATGCAGCAAATTGCATCCTTCTATACATCCAAACTATACAGACACCAATTGCAATCCACTCCCAAGTTAAACAACAAAATCTTGAAGCTTTCCTTAAGTCAGTGAGAACCATATCCGATTATAGAAAATGCTCGAGTTTTTAGGTGAAATCAAAATGTTGTCCAGGACACATAATTTAGTGGCAGGTCTAAAAGCAGAATGCACCAGACAACTTCTCCTTTAGCTAATTCATAAGAACAATCCCTCCACACAATGCACAACCTTATCAGAGTAAGACAAAAAGAAATATATCTCTGATTTTTTATTAGTTCTATTATAATAATTTAGTGATGTAGGGAAGGTTATCATTGGGGATATTTCGAAAACACGGAAACTGAAGAGTACAAAAGAACTGTGTAGAAATGATATGGCAAAAAGGACAAACAAGACAAATATGCGAATATTATCGTACAGATAGCCTGAGCATGATAGAGAAATAATGACTGACGCCACTAATGGCTTTGCCACGTAGTCAGCTCCCATTAGGTGTGGTATTTTAGGGCTCGATTGGAGCATTTTATGACATTTTGATCCTAAAATATTGTTGTCCTCCAAGTTTTCCTTATTCACCAAGTCTTTGTTTCATTGAATATATGCATTTATTTTTCTAAATTACTTTCAGGCCTGAAACACACAACACTGGATTCAGTGATTGGATACATTATTGAAGCTCAAAAGCTTCATTTGACTCCTCATTTACTTGCATTATCATATTTACATCGCTTTCTTAGTATTGGAATACTCAATTGCCAATAATCAAATATTACGGGTTCAACTACGATGCCTGTCATTGACCTCATACATATTTAAGTATACTGTTTTTCTGATGAACATATATGTATATGTGTGTAAAATTTTAAATTCCCTAATGAAAAATACATATTCAAATCCTAAATGTTATATGTTTGGATTCTCATTTTAGTTTACTAATAAAAATTTCTAGCATTGTCACTACCTTATATTCAGCATTTCGCTTATACTTCTACAAAAGAGTCTGTTTCTACGTTTTTCACATGACTACTCACACATATCAAAAGAGGACAGAATGATAATAAAAGTTAAAAGAAAACTTGGGAGAGGTGATTAAGGACCACTCGTGTAGTAATCCTACTCATCCATGTAGACTAATATCTAATTAGTATCAGTAAATAAAGAAAAAATTAATGATAAACAATATACTCAAACTATCATTTTTTCACGAGTTTTATGTCTCAACTATATTCATTGTTTCATTAATTGCCTATCTAACTTATCACTTTCTTTGTATTATTACACACCTCGCTTGATGCTAAGTTGGCCTACACGTGTGTGTTGTCACTTGAGAACAAATATTAGGTCAACTCATCATCGAGCGTGCTTTAATACAAAGAATAATACAAAGGGGGTGAGAGATTAGGTAAGGTAAAAATATTAATAGAAATTTGAGATATGAAACCCGCAAAAAGGTGTGATTGGTTTAGGTGTGCTTTGGAGCATCAACTCAATAAGAAATTCTGTAATCTAATTATCGAGTTGTGAAACAATGGCCAGGCAATTGCTAGTCATTTTAGTCATTCTTTCACCATACGCATTCATGGGAGAAACGACATCTTCAAAGGCATCTTCACAATCAGAAATGTCAGTAATTGCAGCACTGAGCATAGTGCTCATACGTCCACTGTCATGAATATGCAGAGCCTGAATAGCTTGCTTATAATTGTAGGCCACAGTATCCCAACTGTCGAGGCAAGTTTTAAGCATTGTCTTAGTTTTGGGAGGAGTAGCAGGGGATTCTGAAGCTCTTTTAAAAGTTGCAAATGCCAATTTGGCGAACTGATCGCTCGCCTTCATTGCCACTTGAAGAACATTTTGTACGTTGATGGCATTTCCACGCATAAGTGGAAAGATGGTTTCGGTGCAAAGATCAGGATAGTCAGTATTGTCGCATATCTCCTTTATCTTATCATGATCACTAATTGCACCCTCATCTTTCCGCTTATCAGTGGACGTAAGAGAAGAAGCGAGGCCAGAGGCGCCTAATTGATCACTAGAAGAAATTGAATCGATGGAGATGGAAGAAAATTCTGATTGTGACCATGAATTTTCATTTTCATATCCAGGAGGGTATGGAAAATAACTGGTTGGTGAATTTGCATTTTGTTTTGAAGAAGAAGAAGAAGCTGTGGGTTGCATGCTTGGTGCAACAATTGGGGATGAGTTATTGAGATTATCGTTATCTACGGATTGAGCTGAAGTGAGAGTGAAGAGAAAGAGGAAAAAAAGGAACAGAGATTCCATGTTTTATTTGAAATTTTTAATTAATTGACCAAATGGTGAAGGGAGGAATGAATAGAAAGGAACAAAATGAACAAGTAATTGAGGGAGGGAGGAAAGTTGAGTTACCATAGAAAACAGGTTGACATGAAAGAAAATAGGAGAACCTTTAAAATGTTTAACAAATTAAAGTTACCAGTGGACATCTACATTGTCGGCAGTCTCTACATAATACTATATAATTAAGTCTATACGAACCATTGTTATATGTACAAATATATTACACATCCATTGGCTTAAAAATTCTGGATAACATACTATTTATTTTCGAGACAAATTCCTAGCCTATATTAAATTAAAGATAACATAGAGCGAAGTGTATCGTGGACTTCACGGTTCCAAATGAAGATCATAAACTTAAGAAAATAGAGCGAGTGAAAAGCTAGTGAAAGATGGTCATTTTTATTTGATATTTATGCTGGTCCAAGTGTTGTTAATATAGGCATGGCAAATTCATATTCGATTAGGGTATAAAATAGACTTATACTGCCGTTTTTTCATCCAAATGAAAAGGCAAATAAATTAATATAGAACCTCAGAAGAGATTTATATTCCTTTGAAAATGATATTATGGGAGCTAATAATGATCTAACTTCTATGATTCCTCTATCGCATTTTTTGTCTACTGGTTTTGTGTGCATGGCAGGAGGTGGCCGGTGGTTGTTTTTCTTGATTAATCATGATATTGGTTTGTGTTCTTCTTCCTCCCCTCCTTTCTGGACTACACTAATATACCTATGATATATAATGAATTTATACATTGATAGTATAAGTGCCTGTTTGGATGGTGGTTTCTCATGGTATGGTATGATATGATTATTAAAGGAACCATGTTTGTTTTGATTATTTTCTAAAATATATGGTATGGTATAGTATCTTTTCATGGTCTGGTAATCATAGAATTCTTTATTTTTTAAAACCACCGATTTGGTGGTATCCCATGATTTTCTTATTTCTTTTTCCGATTACGCCCTTACTTAATATTTTTAATCGTACTTTACACTCTCCTCTGCGTTCTTCTTTCTTCTTCTATTGTCTCTCTTCTGCGCTCGTTCTGTCTTTCTAAGTTTGTTTTTTTAAAACTTAACTGCTTATTGTTCTCTCTCCATTAAAAATTTTATTCTAGAAATTTGAGTGTCTTAATTTTCAGAAGCACATGTACTGGAAATAGGTGAAACCATGTTCATACAAATATGTGCCTAGCCTATTCAATTATAATCAAATTGATTAATGCATCGACCTGTGAAGTTGCTCATGATTTATCTGAAATAAAAAAGAAAGATAGTTCTGACACTTGTGGGTCAATAGAATCTTGATGGTGTTTTTGATCTTTTATACTAATATACTTCAATATGGGTTCTTCATTGTTATACTAAAAAAGATGATCTTTTACACGAAAGCTCATGATTGTTACCTGAATTCAAAGAGGAACCTACAACTATTGAGTTAATATAGCTCTTTCTTAAGATAATCTAGTCCAATACTATATTCAGGAACCTACAACTATTGAGTTAATATAGCTCTTTCTTAACATAATCTAGTCCAATACTATATTTTCTATTACACATTTTTGGCTTTTCTATGGGTCGTCCAGAGGATGTTTGCGCTTTCCTATATTATTTTTGATGACAATCGGATAAATTTGCTTTAATCCCCTATATTTGTGGAAAGAAAATTATTTTATTAATAATTATTGATAAATTCAAAATTTATAACACTTAGGGCATTTTAGTAAACTTACCCGTTACGATACAGTACCATACCATCAAACCAAACAAAAAACTGTTAATAAACAGTAGTGAACGATACAGTCAATCCAAACATTGTATTGTACTATACCATACAGTACCATCCCATACCATACAGTACCGTACATTATGAAACCGTGACAAACCACCATCATAGTAGATTACTTGCCTTCCCTTTCCATTTATGTGATATTACCAAGCCTTGCACTTAGTTTTCAGCAGTACATAACACTGAAAGTGAATTACTGTCTATTTTTACAAAGAACTCTTTCTTTTTTTTTTTTTTTGATAACCCTGATGTTCGGGTTAACATGACCAAAATATAAGTTTCAGCTATTATGAATGAAAGGTCCAGCAACCACATAATGTCAAGCTTAAAACAGAACATACAATAGAATTCAAACCATCCTTATTTAGTAGATTCTCAAAAACCTTCTCACAGGATTAGTATTTTTACCTGTATAAAAACCATATTTTCCATCTTTCATGTAGATTGAAGGAAGCCCCCATGTAAAACACAACAATAAAACACAATACTGCCTTCTTTAGTGAAGCTACCTTAAAATCTAAGATGACAAGCATATAAATAGATGAAGCCAGATTGAAAGAGTTCAAAAAGTTTATTTACCACAACATGACTGGAATTACATACGTTCAAAATGAGGGTACATAATACACACATCAACATGTTCAAGCTTGATCCTAATCAAGCTTACAAAACAGATAAGATTATTTTAACATAAGCTTAGATCTCAATGACAATAAATCAGCTCTGCCTGTATAGGAGTTCAGCTCATTGTATAATTAGTCTTCTGCCTTCTTCACAACAGTAACAGGACAGGTAGCATTATTCACCACATAATTGCTTACACTTCCCATAATAGCCCTGTGAAGATATTGAGGAAAAACTATAAGTTACAATATTCCCTTTATTTTGAGCAGAGTAGACGTAGTAATGCAATTACTAAATGATTATGAGCTTTTTGCTGAAATTCCACTCGAGTAATACCAAGTTTACTCATGCTACCTAAATACATTTGGAATATGGTAGCAAGAACATATTGGCATCTTTGTCAAGGAATAACTGCAACCAAAGCTCCGGTACTCCACAATAGTTGCAAAAGATAAAGCAGTGAAGTGACTAATTTCCACTTTGACTTAATACACAACATGATATTCAGTCACAAAAGGAATTACAGAAAAGATAACACCTCTTGATCTTTCCAAGCCCTCTGTTCCCTATGACCAGACAGCTCAAGGGAGTTCTGTCAATTGCTTCACATAACTTCTCACGAGCATCCCCCCAGAAAATTTTCATGACAACTGTAATCTGCAAGCAAAAAAATCCTGTAAGAATACTTAATCTAGGTATGCTTCCTGAGAAACACCGGATCTCATAAAAGAAGAGAAAATATCACCTCCATTTGCCTAGCAGCGAGGCTTATCATTTGCAATGTTTCGGGGTCAGGGTTAACCCCATACCTTTTCATTGTGTGGCTATCACATAACTCGGATAAGGGAATGAAAGCTGTAAAAGAAAAAAAAGAACAAATAGATCTCAAAAGATGTATCAGAAGATAGAATCTCGCTAATCAAATATCGGATATTTTAGCAGTAACAAGCCCAAGGCGACATGCTTTCACTGCTATGATTCTTAGGAAGCTACTATAGCTCTTGGCTCTTGCACCTAGACACGTCAAAAAGATAAATAAAGGTAGGTGCAAGCATGAACTAGATGATTCCGGATATGCAACGCTCTACCCAGTTAAAGATTAAACAGTTTGCAGGTATACTAATACAAGTAATTGTGGAGACTAAACATCCATATGTACCCTAATGCAATCTAGTTTCCTATCCCCTCTACCAAACCAAAACTAAATTCCCAAAACAAATACTTGTAATGTCTCCATATTTGACACGGATGGGATTCTCTATGAAACTCAAAAAGCATTAGCTGTATCTTTAATCCTGATGATGACACTCTGGAACGTATATCAAAAATCTCTTTATAGTGAAACATAAAAAATCTCCATACATAGACAAGTGATTTAACCCTATTCCAGTCACCAGAGTTCCCACGTCCATGACATCTAATCAACAAGCATAAAAAAGCAGATATTTTTCTAGGTACGTCAACAGAGATTTCTAGGTTCATCAACAAAAGATAAACCTTATCTGATCTTCTACGTCACTGAACTAGTGGATTGCCCAAAGCTACGAAAAGTTTGACCCTCAAACCATAAGCATATAGTAGGACAGACAAAAAAGCTCCAAAATTTTCACCAGCTAGCGCACCATTTGTGTCTGAAAGTAAAGGAATCTATCTAGCTATCAAACTTTCTGAGTGAAAAATATACTCCTTCAATATACAGATAGACAAAAGAAAGCAAGATGCCTTGCAACACTGCCAGTATTTACAGCAAGGATTGTAACCTACAATGTTTTAATTAGTTATTTCATCTTGATACCCAACAGATTAAAAATGACTCAGATGGCCAACATATCAATCAATTCGACTATGTGAATCCTCTTACTCAATTCATCATCTACTGCCGAGTAGTGGAGCTATGATTTTTACCAAGGGGTTTAAAAATATAAAGAGGTAAACTCATGAAGAAACCAAGGAGATTCAACATCTACTACATATATATTTAAAAAATTAATATTGACCAATATAGTGTATTTTTTAACCCCCCTTACGTTACCCTGGCTCCGGCCCTGCTACTAAAGTCATTCCTTTACACCTGAGTGCCGATCCTCCTCCTTTATCTGTGGAAGACCGGGTATTCTTTGTAAAGCTTACACAGAAGAAGTTGAGATGACCAACATCTATATGAGCCTATAAAATCAGTCACAAGATGGATTAATTTTATTTATTGGGGTTGGATTAGATAAAAGTAGAGGGACATGAGAAAGAAAAAGGAATTAATTAAAGAGATCATACGAGAACTAGTGGCCACCCAGAGTTGCATCTCGCTTTCTTCATAGTGTCCTTCAGGGCGCACAGTAACGAGAATAAGGGTATCCCCTTTACGAATAATGTTATCAATCGCCCATTTCAAAGCTTTCTTGCTGCATGCTGAGAAATCTACTGCTACCCCAACAAATCTATCACCTCCTTCCATCCCTCTTTAAGATTTTTGCTTTGATTAAGAACTTTCAACAACAACAATAATGGAGAGAGCAACTTGATCACGACTATTTCAGGATGGAAGCAGACAAGTACTCAAGTAGTGCAATGTTGATTTGTCGGATGTCATATTTTCCTACCACTTGTAAAGCCAAAATGAGGTTGTTGGGACCCACTTTTCTGGCTCATGAAATTCCCACTTGTCTCTTTCATGCTTTCTTTGACGTGAGGACATCACGTTCTAATATAAATTGGATAAGTTTAGTGTAATTTAACTAGTATACTAGTATTGTTTTTGCTGATATTGAACATTACTTTTTCAAAATGCATCCCTCTAAATCTTGAACTGTTATATTTGAGACTTGAGAGCGAGAATTTACTAGCTGGATTATAAGTTGGTCATATGAAATTTTACTTTTTTGTAAGGGTGTTTAAAATCAAATTGTAACCCATAATTTAATTATATAATTAGTTTATTGGCTATTTGATTTACCGGTAACGGGTAATCGGATTAACTATTGGAGAATGCATTAAAATTTTATAATTAATGATTTATCAATGTGGGAACGGAATTTTCAATTTTCTTATCGGATGAACCGTTAGCCCATTAAGAATTATCATGTTTATATTTTTTACCCCTAGATATATAAAGTTTCTTTTGTAAATCCAAAAACTAAAATTTCATTCATTATTCTACTCATTACATCTCGTGACTTCTAACCATAAAGTGTAGTTGATCTTCCTAACACATATACAAAACCTAAAATCAAGTCTTAAATCTAAAAACGAATCATTCTTGATAACATGAAGAACCGTAACAAAAATAAAACAATGTCGATATGTCCTTCACAAAATTTCATATAAAACCAAAAACAAAAAATCAAATCATATCAAGGTTTAATTTTTCTTTCAATCAATAATTAAAAAGTTTTGTTTCTACATATGTTTTACGTCTAGAAGAAAATTTTCATATGAATCTATGTTATAATTGTTGGGTTTGAAATTGATAGGGCATCATGCGGAAGTTTATAGTTGCAAACCATGGAGACGATGAATCAGATGACAAGAAAATCTACTAGAAACATATTTTCGAAATGATTTACCCAATGAACCTACATATGAAAAAAAATATCATTAAAATTATGAGAGAAAAATCTCATCCTAAACAATACTCTTTTAATGACTACATTGTGGATGTTATTGTGTTGTGATATGAGAAGAGGGGTCTTTGTTGTGTCCTTTCGCACCCGCAAGTGTACATGATTGTACAAGTAATAAAGGATGTAAATCCAGATAACCCCACAGAGATTTGACGAATTGAAGCTCTACTTTGATTTCTTATTTGAGCTATTCAGTAGATGATCAATAACAAAATGTAAATAAAAATAATTGCAAGCAAGTCGTAGATTGGTTGTGTTGTATTTCAGATTTGAGAAAAGATCTAGGGTTACGATATTTTGATAATCCAGCTATGCTATCCATCATTCGCCTAATTTGTTTTCTTGAGTTACTAGTTATGTTGAAAGTTAATTGTAGCTATATTGAGCGTTTTTTCAACAACTCTGAGTCTACTCGACTATTTCTAACGCCTATATTTCTATGGTCGTTGGTTTATAGTGAAGTGCATAAAGAAATTGCATGTATTAACTAAGCTAATTCACAGGGTATATTTCTATCCAGAGTGACGAAGCGATTCCCTTTCCCTATAAGGTTCACAAACTAGCTCTATTTTCTCTTTTTACACTTGTTGTTCCCTTTTTCAAGTCCAACAAACAAGCCCTACTTAATATTCACAAGGTGATCAATCAAACAAATAATTGAAATCAAGAAAAAATAAATAACTCAATAAATGAAAAAAAATAGATAATACGATTTTCAACCACAACTTTCATATTCAACCATAACCCTAGAAATTAAGAGGTTTAGCTACTCATGAATCTCTTTGGAAGAAAAGGTTTCGTGAGCTTACAAGGCAAAAAACAAAAATTAAATAAAAGAAATAAATTAAATCTTGGTCTTGAGCTTTGCCCTAGCCTTTGCCTTCCCCAAATCAGTTGTCCCATTTTTTTTCACACAAAAATTCCTATTTATAGAGCCTAGTGTAGATGAAAATAAAATAAATTTGACTTCAACTTAAACTACGAAATCTCTTTTTCCGCCATTGGCAAAAAGCAAGAGAGTGGCGCAATAGACAGTAAAACTTTTAAGCATTTTCAAAACTCGTGCCACTGAGCCAAAGTAAGGCAGTGACGCGGGAGATTCTGCAATAGTGAATATTTCACGCCACTAAGCCAAAGCAAGGCAATGGCGCAGAGGCTCTTCAGCAGCAATTTCAGCAAGTTATCTTCTTCGCTCCACAGCTGCAAGGCGAGGTGATTGGCGCAAATGCTTTAAGATGTTCTTGCCTCTGGTTCCATCATCTATTCTCCAAATTGCTCAATATTTTCTTTCAAACACATACCACAAAATCCAAGCATAATTCACATTATTTAGGATCATGACAACACCAAAAAAAGAATAAATGTGAAGCAAAGAATGGTAAAATAAGGTGAATTTTAGCATTAAATCAACACCTCACACTTAAATCCTTGCTCATCCTCGAGTAAGCTATGCAGTCATGAAATAAACTCTACTACAACTACACCCATTGAAATAAGATTACTCAAGTTAAGACTACAACGACTACAATAGATGGCAAGATCTTATTAAATATATTTCATTCACACCATACATTTAAACAACTACTCCAAGAATTCTTAACCTTAAGAATCGAATCAATGATATTAAAAAACTCTTACAATTTATCCAATTAATAGATCAGATATTTCACGTATCTTTCATCAATCATGTGCCCTTACAACAAGAGAATTACCCATATTCACTTACAAGTATACAAATTACAGCTAGAATCAGTATATGGACAAGTTTTCGCCCATTCTCAAAAGGAACTTCACATGCAATATATGATGAACCATAAACTTGACCTTAGGGTACTACTCTACTAATATAGGAATATCATATCTAAGATCAAGCAGGGCTTTTCTGGTTGTAATGTAGGTTAAGGGACTGGTAGGAATTATTTTGGCTGAAATAATGATTATCTTTCCTAAGAACTTTAATACATCACAAATTTTTACCAATTGATTACTCTTAATTAACCAATACTTTTCCCTACTCTTCTCACCCATAGATTTCTTTGATTTTTTGTATCTTTAAGCAAGTTCACATATCACTAGTAAGGAGTACACAATTATCAAACTTTTTTTTCTTTTTAATCTTTTGTTGTTTTTCTACTTTCTATCAATAGCATATGATTTTTTTAATGACTTGCACCCTTAGACTTTTCTATAGGCTTTCCACCTCAACTATCTCTCTTTTCTCAATTCTCACTCCTTCTAATTCTTTTTTTTTTTTAAATTAGAGTGCCTAGGAGTTTTATATCAAATTAAAGGCTTATTAAAAATAAAAGAATTAAGCTTTATATGTAGATATCAAAGACTAGGTTAAAGAATCAACATGGCTAACTAGGATCATCCATTATGGGTAGGTAAAGCAAAGGATAAAAATAAGTTAATCAAAGAAATGCCTATATCATGTCCTAAACTAAATATTCCTCATTTCGCTTAGCAAATACACCAGACAAGTTCTAGACATTAATATAAAAGCATGAAATATCAACAAAAGCCTCACACGCATGGCATATGTTCAACTCAAGAAGGATCCATATAGACTATAAATCAAACAAATAATAAGAGTTCAAATTTAAGCTAAAAATCACATATGAGTCAAGTAAAAGAGCTTAAGTGTCTCAAGAGAAGCCATTCAATTATTTTTTTTTCAAAACTTGCTTTCAATCTGAAAACTAACTTGCACTATTTAGTTGTGTGTAGTATCTAACAAGAGCACCTCATATTCAATTGGTCCTAAAGACTATCTAACTCCTAGCGACTAAATCTTCCCTCAAGATGGTCGTGAACCATCCATCATTGGAAAAAGTCATTCTACCTAATAATAAAACAAAAACTATTTTAACAATAATAAAAAAATAGTCAGCTCAAAGGGCCTCTAAAAAAAGATTCGAATAGAACAAACGAAGGGATGGGTGAAGTATGCTCTACTAAAGAACTAATAATCTAATAACCAATATAAACTATTGTAATCTATAAAACAAAAAAAATCTTTTTGTGTTTTTGACTTTTAAAATTTTCTTTTGCACAAATTCTCAACGGAAATAAATAACTTGAACAAAACAACTCTTATAGCATACTTCACCCTTAACCACTATCAGAAGAATCCCACCCTACACTTAAAGGCATGCTTTGTCCCCAAAGAATTAATCAACATAAAACAGTGGTTAAAAATACATCATGAAGCTCTCTAGGACCTAGCTAGCAATATTCTTCCTTAATCTTTGCATCAAAGGGGTGAATGACTCCACACTTAAGCTTCATCCATGACTGTTAGCTTTTAAATTTGAGTACTCAAACTTTCTCAAATCTGCATAAATCAAAAACAACAAAGAAAACAAAAATCAAATGTGACACTATAAATATAAAACTACACTATTACAACTTGGGTTGCGTCCCAAGCAGTGCCTGATTTCACATTGCGGAATGACACTAGTCATAGATCAACCAAATTCTCTCAATATTTTTGTAATACTCTAAGTTTTCAAGCTCTAAGCCCGTCAAAGTATAGGCCATTAAATTAGTTTTTCCAATGCCACAAGTCTCTCCTTTATCCAATGTTGTGGAAAAAAGTTAGAAAACTCTTCCCCAAGAGTCTGTTAGGCTTCCAGTGGTAATGACTCAGGCAATGACTCATAACCTAGACTCATTACTATGGAAGTGAGTGACCTGGGGATTTTACTTAGTGGTAACAGATCTAGCACACGACTAGATATCATAAGTAATGAGTCATCGTGTAGAATCATAGCCACATTAGTGAAGAACCCTAGATTTTTATCCAGGGGTAACGATTCTACCTCATGACTCATCATCTGTGACAATGAGAGGGTGGACATGTTACCTTAGTAGAGAGAAACCTAGAAAGTGAGTCTCAGACCACAACTACTCCTAACGACTCATGGCCAGACCTAACAAGCCATTATGAGGGAGAGTCATTACCTTAACATTGAAGGATCAGAACCTAGGATCTCAGGTCAAGACTTAGACCACGACTCGTGACCAGAGGGTACGAGTCATTGGGTGAGTCGTGACGATTGCGACCAAAATTCCTACATGATTTTAACAAGGCATTTATGGTAAATTCCACCCCTTTTAACCTAAAACTCATGACGTTTATGCCTTCAAAATCAGTTATCAAGGGTAACATTACCCTAACCTATCATAACTCAAAAATATTTAATACATAAAAAAGAAAGCAATTTCGTCTCTCCAAAGCTAAAATAAGGTTCACCAAGCAAGTTCAAGTTTCAAAAAGATTTCTTCAAGGGGTTTACTTTCAGGTATGTGGGCTTTCATCAATGGGTCTCTTCTACCCATTGAGTCCCAAGAATTCCTCCATTCTCAAGTAAAATTCCCTTTGCCCTTATTTTGGGGTCTAGGTTAAATGTGAGTTTTGTTTAACTCTTTCAATTTATTTTGTGTGTGACTGATGAATACATGTTTCCCCATAATATTTGTGTCCCCATGTGTCCAAGAATATGAATTTCTATATCACTATTCATTATTGAAATATTAAGCCTCATTCATGATGTCCTCTACCATGATCATCTTTTAATATTATCATATTTTGTTGTATTAGTCATTGTTGGTGGGTGATGAACACCAGATATCGAGGAGCTTAAACATGCATTAGTTTACATATTCATGATTACTTCAAATTATATATGCATTATTGTATTCGGAATGCATAGTTTGATCATATCAGTATCAGTCATGTCTCAGCTATACTTTGGGGTCATTCAGTTGGGAATAATACTTAGCACTGACTGAATGCAAGGATGATGGCTCGCTCGTTAATTAGGTAGAGACCATTAGTATTAGTCCCTAAGTTACAGAACTGTGATGCCACCATAGTTATAAGGGGTCATCCATCAGTTTAGGCTTGACACTCTTGTCATTCGATACATCAGTTTAATGGATTCATGCTAGCCAGTGTTGGTATCCTTGGCAAGGTACTAACACCCTTCCAAATGGGATTATAGGTTGGACTCTGATTAGTTCAGATTTGGGTATGTCAATTATTGTTAGCTCCCACAGTCCTCAGTTTAATATTTAGATTTTTTTGATTCAAGATTGCATGACTAATTTATAATATTCAGTCATCCAGTTATTCAGATACCTAACATATGTTTGTACTTGGTCTTGCCTTTGATTTTTATGTCTATGTATTCATGCTCAGTATATATGTATATTATTTATCTTGTCATCTGGCATACTCAGTAAATTTAAAATAATGATAGCATACTTCTTTGCAGTATATTATCTCATAATATAGGTTCAGACGCTCAATACCCGTACCCTCCGTTGAACATTCACATACCACTCAGCTACAGCCTTGGTGAGTCCTCATCATCCGAACACTAGTTATCTTATCAACTATTCATTTTAGTACTTTATCTTATTTAATTAGTCAGAGTTAGTTTCGGGCCTATCCTAATAACTTAACAAGTTTAGAGGTTTTTGTATAGTCAAACAGTTAAACACGTATTTCTTTTCAGTTTCATTGAGTATCTTCAGATAGTATTTATCTTGATTTTATGGTTATTCCTTATCAGTTTACTTTAGTTAGCTTCTGCGCAGTATTATGTTACATTTCTTTAGTATTTATTTCTTCTGTCAGGCCATAAGTTGCCTTGGGGTCACTGTGATTCTAAGCATCGTGTTATGACTAGGAGGTAGTATCGAATCGCGACAAACTTGGTATCAAAGCATAAGGTTTAAAGTATCCTAGGGTATCTGAAGGTCATGTTAAGTAGATTTTTGTTCATGGGTATGAAGCGCGCCATAATTATGGCTACAAAACATTTTGAGAATATCTCACTTCTTTTTATATTCATGTTGTGCGATAGAGTACAAGCTCTGTTAAACTTATTCATCTAATTTATTCTTTACTATTTACAAAAAAAATGCTTCCTAAAAGGGCTAACGGAAGAAGGGATGGGGACCAACCAGCACCACCGTCTGTTCCTAAAGACCCTCTGAATGAGCAGGTCTCCTAATCCATGGCTGCTCAAAATAACCAGTAGGTCATCACCCCATCCAAACCAGTGGTGAGTACGGTAACAACCAGAATCTAAGTTTTCATGCGAATGAATTCTCCAGCGTTCTTCTGATCCAAGTTTGAGGAGAATCCACATGATTTTCTAGATAGTGTTTAGAAAATGACCAAGATCATGTGTGTCACTTTGAGTAAGAGTGCTGATTTGGCTGGCTACCAATTATAGAGAGTGGCCCATACTTAGTTTAAGTAGTGAGAGAAGGACATAGGTGTTGAAGTAGGGCCTATAAAGTAGGATTATTTTTCTACTTCTTTTTTAGATAGGTTCTTCCACTTGAGCTAAAAGAGGCCAAGGTTTAAGAGTTCATCAACTTAAAGTAAGGTAACATGAGCGTGGGGGAGTATTTGCTCAAGTTTACTTAGTTGGTAAGTTATTATCCGAATATGGTGGATGATTCTAGGGCTCGAATGAGTAAGTTTATATCTGGTGTTTTTGAGGATGTAGTTAAGGAGTACAGGATTAATATATTGATTATGGAGATGGACCTCTCCAAATTAATAGTTCATTCTTAACATATTAAGAAAGAGAAGCTCAAGGAAAAGGAAAGAGAAAATAAAAAGGTCAGGACTGGTAGTTTCAATTTTTCTCAACAAAGGTCAGATGATGGGTATCGTTCTCAGTTCCTATAGAGATATTCATCCCCAACCCCATCACTCTAGTGCTCCAGTGCATAAGTTCCAACAGGATGCTCGTGATAGAGCACCAGGCTCTAAGTATCAAGGTAGCATAAATAGTGGTCACACAAACCCAGTTTGTTGGAGCTGTGGTAAAAACTATAAGGGTGAGTGAATGACCGGTAGAGATACTTGTTTTGGTGGTGTCAAGTCAGGCTACGGGATAAAAAAGTGGCCAACGGTTGAGTAGAAAGGTAGGAATAATCATCAGCAGGGCCAGACTAACTCTTCTGTAGTCCAGCAGGTCACTTAACTCAATAGGGTGCCACTTTTATCAACTAGTGGACAACATCAGAATCAAATTTATGGCTTTTAGACTTGACAGGAGTAGGAGGCTCCTCTGATGTGGTTAATAGTATGTTACAAGTCTTTTACCATTATGTATATGCATTATTAAATCGCAAACCCATACTTTCCTTCGTGACTCCCAATATAGCAGATGATTTTGGCATTAATTCCAAAATCCTAGTAGAGCCCTTCTCAATTTCTACTCCAATCGTAGCTCTATTATAGCTAGACAAATATACAAAATTGCCCAGTCAAAGTGTCCCAGAAAGTCACTTTAGCTGATCTTATAAAGTTAGAGATGCTTGTTTTTTATGTTATTCATGGCATGAATTGGCTCTACTATTGCTATGCCTCAGTTGATTGTAGAAATAGAGTAGTCCTATATTAATTTCCTAATGATCCAGTCCTAGAATGGAAGGGTAGTACCTCAGTGCCCATAGGCCAGTTTGTATCTTTCTTCAAGGCAAGGAAAATGATTTTTAAAGGGTGTATCTATTATCTTTTTTTAGTCAAGGACTCAAAATTCAAAACCCCAACTCTCGAATTGGTTCTGATAGTGAATTAGTTTTTAAAAGTATTTCCTAAAGATCTACCCAGAGTCCCTCTCGAGAGGGAAATCAACTTCAAAATAGATCTTCTTCTAGATACCCAGCCTATCTTAATTCTACCTTATAGGATGGCTCTATTAAAGCTTAAGAATTGAAAGAATAGTTGAGAGATATCCTTAATACAGGTTTCATCAGGCCTAGTGTCTCTCCATGGGGTGCTCTAGTTTTATTCATGCGCAAGAAAGATAACTCTCTCAGAATGTGCATCGATTATTGCTAATTAAACAAAGTCACAATCAAGAATAAGTATCCTCTCCCTAGGATTGATGACTTGTTCAACCAAATTTAGGATGTAAATTATTTCTCCAAGATAGAGCTTAGATCTGGTTGTCATCAGATCAAACTCAAAGAGTGTAACATTCTAAAGACAGCCTTCCAAACATGGTATGGTCACTTCAAATTTGTAGTTATGTCTTTTGGACTAACGAATGTTCCTACAACTTTTATGGATTTGATGAACAGGGTGTTCAAGTAGTACCTGGACATGTTCGTTATAGTATTCATAGATGACATTATCATTGATTCTCGCAGTGAGGGTGAGCACGTAGACTATTTAAAAATTGTTTCGCAAACTCTCAAGGATCACCAGTTATTCGCTAAGTTCAATAAGTGTGAATTTTGGTTGAAATTAGTAGTTTTCCTTGATCATATTTCTCCAACTCGTCCTTTATTCCGTTTACAGGAAATGCCTTCTAGAATAAACAATGGAAGAAGGAACAGGGATCAGCCCGAACCACTTCTTATTCAGGAAGATCCACTGAATGACCATGCCTCTCATGCTTAGTTCATGGCCTCTTCCATAAACTTGACCCATTTTATATCTACTCAAAACAATTATCAGGCTATTGCCCCAGTCAATCCTGTGATGAATACGATTGTAGCTAGGATCTGAGACTCACTCAGATAAATCCCTCTTTATTTTCTAGATCCAAGTCTAAGAAGGATCCACAGGAGTTTCTAGATGAAGTGCAAAATATGATAGATATCATGGGTATCAGTTTGAGTGAGAGTGAAGACTTAGCTACTTACTAGTTGCAAATAGTAGCTCACACCTGGTTCAAGCAGTAGAAAGAGGATAGAGGTGTTGAGGTAGTGCCTGTAGAGTGAGAAGAGTTTTCCATAGATTTCTTAGATAGGTTCTTCCCACTAGAATTGAAAAAATCTAAGGTTTAAGATTTTATAAATTTGAAGTAGGGTAGAATAAATATGAGGGAGTACTCGCTCAAGTTCACTCAGTTGGCAAGGTATGCTCTAACTATGATGGCTGACTCTAGGTCCAAGATGAGTAAGTTTGTGTTTGGTGTATCTGACAGTGTAGTCAAGGACTTTAGGACTTCTATTTTGATTAAGGAGATGGACCTTTCTAGACTAGTATTTCATGCTTAGTAGATTGAGAAGGAGAAACTCAAAGAGAAGTAAAGATAGAATACGACGGCCAAAATATGTAGTTTTAAGTTTTCTCAGCCAAGGTCGAAAGAAAATAACCATTCTCTATTCTGGCAGAAATTTGTAGCCTTAGATCAATCTTCAGTCAGTTCAACAATGCCTAAGTTTAGGTAGAAAAGTTGGGATAGAGTGCCAGGCTCTAATTTCCAAGGTAGTGTGAATAGTAGTCATACCAATCCGCTATGCAGAAAGTATGGAAAGAATCATCAGGGTAAATGTAAAGCAAGCAGTGATGTGTGTTTTAGATATGGTAAACCAGGCAAAAGGATTAGGGCATTCTCTAATGTTGGCCAGAGGGGTAAGGATGTTCGTCAACAGGGTCAGTCCAACTTTTCATCAGCTCAAGCAGGTCACCCGTGGTAGTAGGGTTCCACTTCCAATGCCACCAGTGGGCAGTTCTAGAGCAGACTGTATACTTTTTAAACTCCACATGATTAGAAAAGTTCTCCTGATGTGGTTATAAGTATGTTACAATTCTTCCATAGTTATGTTTATGCATTGTTAGACCCCGGAGCTTTACTTTACTTTGTGACTTCTTATATAGCTGTAGACTTCGATGTCAGTCTTGAAATATTAGTAGAGTCTTTCTTAGTTTCTATAGTGGGTAAGTCTATTGTAGACAAATGGGTATACAGAAATTTTCCAGTCACAGTATCTTAGAAAGTTACTTCAGTTGACCTTGTAGAGTTAGAGATGACTGATTTTGATATCATTCTTGACATGGATTGTCTCTAATCGTGCTATTAATCAGTTGATTGGAGAAATAGAATTGTCCAGTTCCAGTTTCCTAACGAACCAATTATTGAATGGAGGGGTAGTACTTTAGTGCTTAAGAGTTAGGCTGTTTCATATCTTAAGGCACAAAAAATGATATCTAAGGGGTGTATTTATTATCTCGCCTGAGTCAAGGACTCAAATTTTGAAACCCTGAGTCTTGAGTCAGTTTCTATAGTATATAAATTTCCAGATGTGTTTCTTGATGATTTTCCCAGGGTTCCTCTTGAAAGGAAAATTGACTTCAAGATAGATCTACACCAATATATCCAACCTATCTCTATTCCACCTTACAAAATGGCTTCAGCTGAGCTTAAGGATTTGAAAGAATAGCTTAAGGATCTCTTAGATAAGGGTTTCATTAGGCCTAGTGTTTCCCTATAGGGTGCTCCAGTTTTGTTCGTGCACAGGAAAGATGGTTCTCTCAGAATGTGCATTGACTATGTTCAGTTGAACAAAGTCACAATTAAGAATAAGTATCCTCTTCCCAAGATTGATGACTTATTCGACCAACTTCAGGGTGTAAGTTATTTCTCTAAGATAGACCTCAGATCTGGCTATTATCAGCTTAGAGTTAGAGAATGTGACAATCAGAAGACAACCTTTAAAAATTGGTATGGTCACTTTGAATTCTTAGTTGTGTCTATTTGACTAACGAATACTCATGCAACTTTTATGGACTTGATGAATATGGTGTTCAAAAAGTATATGGATGTGTTCATCATAGTCTTTATTGATGACATCATTATCTATCTCGTAGTGAGAATGATCATGAAGGACATTTGAGGGTTGTACTGCAAACCCTTAAGGACCACCAGTTATTTTTTAAGTTTAGCAAGTACAAATTCTGGTTGATATTAGTAGCTTTCTTTGGGCACATAGTTTTTGGTGATGTCATTCGAATTGATCCTCAAAAGACTGAAGTAGTGAGAAACTGGCCTAAACCCATTTTTCTATCAAATATCAGGGGTTTCTTGGGTTTAGCTAGCTATTACAGATGGTTTGTCAAAGAGTTTTCTTCTATTTCTTCTCCCATGTATAGACTAGCCCAAAAGAAAGTCAAATTTCAGCCATCAGATTCTTGCGAGAAGAGTTTTTCGGAGTTAAAGGCTCGACTCACTTTTGCTCTAGTCTTGACTTTACCAGATGGTATAGATGGGTTTATAGTGTATTTTGATTCTTCTAGAGTTGGTCTCGGTTATGTATTAATATAGAAAGGTAAGGCCATAGCCTATGCTTCTCGACAGCTTAAACCTCATGAAAAGAATTATCCAACCCATGATCTTGAGTTTGCAGCTGTTGTCTTTACCTTAAAGATTTGAAGGCATTACCTTTATGGGGTTTATGATGATGTTTTCACTGATCACAATAGTTTACAGTATGTATTCACACAAAAAGACCCGAATCTTTGTTAGAGAAGATGGCTTGAATGACTATGATGTGAGTGTGTTGTATCACCTAAGCAAGGACAATATAGTGGTGGATGCCCTTATTAGATTGTCTATGGGTAGTCTTGCTCATGTTGAGGATGATAAAAAGGAGTCAATTTGTGATGTTCACCAGCTTACTTGGTTAGGAGTTCAGTTGGTTGATTTGGTTGAAAGTAGTATATAGGTTTAGAATGGTTTGGAATCTTTATTGGTTGCTTAAGTAAAAGAAAAGGAAGATAGGGATCCTATTTTGGACAAGTTGAAGGAGGCAGTTAGAGATCAGAAGGTGGAGGTTTTATCCCAGGGGGGAGATGGTATGGTTCATTGTCTAGACAGACTATGTGTTTTGTGTGATGATGGTTTAAGACAATAAGTACTACCTGAAGCGCATGGTGCACGATATTATGTTCACCCAGGGGCCACTAAGATGTACTGTGATTCGTGGGAGGTGTATTGGTGGAGTGGTATGAAGAAGGAGATTTCAAATTTTATGGTTAAGTGTTCAAATTGTCAGCAGGTTAAGGTTGAGCACCAAAGGCCAATTGGTACACTTCAGGAGTTTAGCATCCCCACTTAGAAGTGGGAGGTGGTGAACATGGATTTTATGATAGGGTTGCCTCATATGTGTCATCATCATGATTTGATATGGGTCATTATAGATAGAATGACCAAGTCTATTTATTTCTTGCCCGTTCATACTTTATTTTTAACTGATGATCATGCTAGACTCTATCTTGGGGAGTTAATGAAGTTGTATGGGGTTTCATTGACCATCATTTTAGATAGGGGTAATCAGTTTATCTCTCACTTTTGGAAGGCATTTCAGAAGGGCCTTGGTACCCAAGTACATCTCAGTATAACTTTTTATCCTCAGACAGATGGTCAGATAAAATGGATCACTCAGACTTTAGAGGATATGTTGAGGGCCTTTGTTATTGACTTTAAAGGTAGTTGACATGACCACCTACTTTTGATTGAGTTTGCCTACAGTAACAGCTATCACTCCAGTATTCAGATGGCTTCATTTGTGGCTCTCTATAGGAGGAGATATAGATCTTCTATTAGTTGGTTTGAAGTAAGTGAGGCTGATTTGATAGGGCCAAAGTCAGTTTTCGAGGAGATGGAGAAAGTTCAATTAATTCAAGAGAGGATAAAGATAGCCTAAAGTCATTAGAAATATTGTGCAGATATGAGGAGACGAGGTCTTGAGTTTGATGTTAATGACTTGGTTTATTTGAAAATTTTGCCTATAAAAAAAGTGAAGAGATTTGGCAAGAAGGGGAAACTCAATCTCTACTATGTTGGCCCATATACAATTTTGAGCTATTTTGGGAAGGTAGATTATGAGTAATAGTTGCTTGTAGATTTGGCATAAGTGCATTCGATGTTTCATGTCTCTTTGTTAAATAAATGTATTGGCGACCCAGCTTCAGACATGTCTTAGAGAGTGTAGATATGAAAGACTGTCTCTCTTACGAAGAAATCTCAGTTGAGATCCTTGACCGTTAGATTCGTAGGTTGAGGAATAAAGATGTCCCCTTTGGTTAAGGTTCTATAGAGAAATCAATCTATTGGGAGCTACTTGGGATGCAGAAGCATATATGTGAGACAAGTATCCCCATCTTTTCTCTAGAAATTCTAATTCAGCTTGAGGTAATGGTTTCTCTTAATTGATTTTCATGTTTTATATCTCATCTATATAACTATCCTTGTGTCATAGCATGCAATCATAAATTAATTCAGTCCACACATCATGTTTCAGATTTAGTTATTTAATCACGATTAAGCTTATGAGTATTCGCTGCACGATATCAGCTTTCCTGGTACCTCAGTTCAAACAGTTTCATTCAAGGATAAATGATCCTAAGGGGGAGATATTATAATACCCTAAATTTTTTAAGCTCTAGACCCTTTTAAATATAGGCCATAAAGTTAGCTTTCCAACCCTTTAAGCCTTATCTAAATTTGATGTCATGGAAAGAAGTTATGAAAGATTATCCTTAATGGCCTGATTCACTATTATGACTACGAATCAAGGTAATGATTCATAACCACTCATGATGAGTCATCATAAAATAGTCATAGTCCCTCTAGTGGATCCCTCAGTTGTAGCAAAGTGACTACGACTTCTCACTATAACCCATAATCAGTGGCTATGAGTCGTATCGAAGGATTCGTAGTCACAATAGTATGTAATCCAAAAACAATTCAACCCAGTGGTTATGAGTCCAACATGCGAGTCGTATCCAAACATTACGAGTCGTTATAAAGAATCATAGCCTGACCAATAAAAGATTCAAGCATCAAGCCTCATGTTTTTGTAGTTTTACAAGTGACTTGGATATATATTAAGACACCCAAATATCTCCAAACTTATAGACAAGTCGAAATATCCCATAGCGATTAAATTCTTGTGAAGAATATAACTATGGTCAGATTCAAATGAGTATAACTTTGGGTATACTAAGGATTTCTGAGCTCAAGACCCACCAACATGTGGATAATTTAATTAGCTTTCCAACTAAACCAATTTTTCCTTAATCCGATATAGGATGAAACGTTATGGCCAAATTACTGAAGCACTATCAAAGCTGCTAGTGCTTACGACTCATGATAATGATTCGTAAGAATACCTTACAAGTTTTTAGGAGGAGTCGGTGTCATGGCAGTAGGGGTCTAAATTTGCGTTACTGATGATGACTCAATCCATGACTCATACCCAGACCTTAGAGTCGTGGCCAAACTCATCGGGATGGCTTCCAAAAGTTTTCCAGATGATACCTAAGGGTTTTGTTTTTTCTTTTCCCACTCTTTTAACCCCAAAACTACGTCATTTAACCCTTCAAATAATAGTTATCAAGCGTAAATACTACCCTAACCTATCATAACTCAAAAGTCATCCATCACAGAGCAAAAAGGGTGATTTCTTTCTCCCCAAAACCAACTAGGGTTCATCAAGTTCAAGTTCAATACCAAGAAATTTATCCAAGGCTTCAACATCCAGGTATGTGGGGTATTTATCAATGGGTTCCTTTCCTCTATTGAGCCCAAAAATCTGCTTTTTAATTAAAGTATGAAGTTTTCCCTCTTTTATGTAATTATCCATGTTAAATATAAACTTAATCCTTGCTTTTCTTAGTAAGTTAAATTCAATCTATGTCAGTATATGTTTCCATGTAAATTAAATTACTTCATGCTTTGAATTTCAATTACTCATGTCACATTCAATTGATCCCATATCAAATTACCAAGTTATGAACCAAACCATGGGAAATTGTTATTCTCCTAAGTTTTAACACATCCCCATGCTTAAATTCATGTATCTTTCTCAAGTATTGATATGCTCTATGTTTTGGGTCTCTTAACTATGACTTCGTATCACTGTTTTAAGAGTTGTTATCGTATTTCAGTAGTCACTCAGTGTTGTCAAGTTATGAACACCCGATACCTATATGTTTACTCATGTTTCATACTTTTCAAGTTATGCATCAGTACATTCATGATTTTATTGTCATGCTTAGTTTGTTATGATCATGTTGAGCACTATCAGTAGAGACGTTCAGTTGATTTTAGTCAGAAATAGTGTCAGTTCAGTTGGGAGAAAGATTTAGCATCGAGTGAACCAGGGATAGGGGCTCACTTGCCAGTAGAGGGTATGACTTTAGTAGCAATCCCTGAGTTTCAGAACCACATAAACAACATAGGTTATAAGAGGTCTTCCTGACAATTGAGGATTGATATTCTCTTAGGGGCACCTGCCAGTAGATGGTGACTCCCTAGTCCTTCGGGACACCAGTTTAGTGGATCCACACAGCCAGTGGTAGTACCTGTGGCAAGGTACTGACACCCTTCGAACTAGGGTTATAGGTTGGACCCCGATTATCTCAATTTAGGGTATGTCGATTATATGATATCTTGTCGGTTACATTATAGCTCCTACAGTTTTAGTTAGTACTCAGTCTATATCACTTCGGGTTTGCTTTACCACTAGTAAGATTTTCAGTTATTCAATCAGTCAGTTTTACAAATTCAATTCAGTTCATACCTTACTTGGTCTTGCATTCTCAGTTTTACATGTTCATGCATTCATGTTCAGTTGCCATATGTATTTCAGTTACTCCTTAACTCACATAGCAGTACAAAGTACTGATTGCATACTTGCGTTATGTTGTCTTATTACATAGGTTCGGATGCTCAGTTACTCGACTATCCTTAGACAGTTCATCATTACCCAACAACAGTAGTGGTGAGTGCTTATCCATCGAGGATATGGCATGTTATTACCGTTATTTCAGCATCTCTTTATATTCATTAGTCTTAGTTAGTTGGGAGGTTTTCCCATCGACTCCTTATGATTTTAGAGGCTTTCAGATAGATAGATAATTAATTTTTCATTCTATTTAGTTGTTTACAGACATGTTGAATTATATATTAGTATTATATTATACTAACATTTTATCAGATTATCTTCCACACATGTTACTCCATTATTATTTTATTTAGTGCTCACAGCAGGTACCAGATCATGGGTTAGCTTGGGGTTACTTGTGGCCTTAAGAACCGTGTTGTGACTAGGGGGTATCCTCAAGTCATGACAAAGCATGTGTGGACACACCTAATAGGGTTGTGGATGGTTGTGATGAGGATAAAGTAATATCAATTTCAAATGTCGAGATTTCATTTGATGGGGCACCCCCAGATACCTCAAGTATCCCAATACCCCTAGCTTGGGCCGCAGGGTTCCTTAAATATTTCATCAATTCCATGTCCGCAATCCTTATTAGTTGGATAAGCCAATCTACTTTATCTATTATTGTACATACGTATTCCTTAGAAGTTGTGTATGAGACAGATGAAAGGAAGTATGTTATTGAACTATAACACCCTATCTCAAATCTTCTTTGCAATGATCCATGGAATATTTATCTCCAATTCAAAAATCAATGCAACTACTAAATCAACATTGCTCACCCCAAAGTATTATTATTATATGTAGGCACAATATGGTGTTTCACCACGAACTACTAAGTCTAGATAGAAAATTTTATAGTATGCTTGTAAATTGACACCTTATTAACCCATGGAATATTTTCATCCTTTTCAGCAATATGGCCCTCCAGCCACCTATAATGCATCAACTCATCATCAATACTCACTTCTTTACCCTCTTTGAATTATTTATTTGGAAGTCATATTTCAGAGTCTCCTCGACCGGCTCAAATGTGTATTCAAATAAGGCATTAGACATCACCTTGAAAGAGATATCCACCTCATGGTACCAAACCCTAAAAATGTCAAGCCTGGGGTTGTTTCATGATATGTTTTTCCTTTCCTGAAGGAGTCATGTTCTTCAGCATTACAACATAGTTGGCAGAAAATTCCCATACCAACTTTAGCACATATGTGTGGAGGGATTTAGTTATCCATCCCAATCTATATCTCTCAAAACCCCATACTAATTTTGGGATCTTTTAAAGAGACACTAGCATGATTTGAGGCTTTTCTTGAATGTTTCTCATCTTGTTTTCCCATTCAGTTAATAAAACTCCTTTAATATAATAGTTCCAAGAGTTTGATACTATCCATCATCGTGGATCTACACTTCTTTATTATGGGGAAGCTGTATTATCCTCAGAGGATTTGGGGTTGGATGCCCCTCTTTCTTTGAGGAACTAATATCCTCAAGATCATCCTCATGATTACCCCATCCTAATTTGAGTTTTTCCCTCTCTTTTTATATTGGTGAAGGTTGATTAGGGTAGCAGCTTCTACCATGGTGTAGATGTGGTGGTTTATTCAGTTGAAGGGCTAGTAGAGTACTCAACCTTGGTCCTAATAGAGCTAGAGGTTGGAGGTGTGTCTTTGGGTGCCCTCTTCTTAGAGATATCTTTTTTCATCTTGGTTTGTGCCTTTGGTGACGTTGTACCTATATCAAAAAATTTAGCATCAACTTAAAGTTTAGAAATAACTGTAGTAATTACTTTAGATGACCTTTCTATAATTATGTAATAACTATATAGTCATACCTCCTATCATAGGAAGGGTTCCTCAAACATACTGGGGAGACATCACATCAGATGCACAATGATGAAATAAAGGTAAGATATTACCTTCTTATTGTAGAAACAATCCTAAGTATTGGGGGAATGCTACAGCAGACGAGTACATACCATAATCATAACAAGAGCTCATATGATGAACACTTACAATATGAACATTAGTACCCCATAACGATGTAACCTATAATCATAGTTAATACTATGATTGTAGGTCGTGTTGTGGAGTTCACTGACTCTTAACAAAAATCAAACCCAAATATTGACCTTTATTCTAACAAAATTGGGTACTCAATACTTCCTCATTGTTGTTTGTTCATTCAAAATTCATATCCACATATTTTTAGACATAACAACATCATGCTACCCCTACTGAATCAAATTTTCACTCACTTGATAATGATGAAAACAATTTATGAGTACGCTTACTTAATTAACTTGAATTTGGTAAGTGCTTGAAAATAGTGGTCTTAAATAACTGAGGGGTAACCATATTTGCATGAATGAGAGGTAAGATTTCATCACTTTTACTTATTAGATCATTTAAATTTGGGGTAATTTTAGTGTGAATGAGTTATGAGTAATTTGATCCCAGGTATAGGGTTTAAGGTTTAATTCTTAGTTGCGTAGAGTCGGGTTTAAGTTATATTAAAATAGCTGGACCCATCAGATGACTCGAATATATGATCATAGGATAAAAACACATTCATGACTTCTTCTCATACCAAAAGGATTGAATAAAATTTAACTGGGAACACATGGAGCTTAAGGACGATTGTGATATGTAACCACAATTATTTCTTAAAAGCGTAGGTTTGACATCTATTTTGATCATCTTCAAGAGTTAAATTAGACAATTGATACCACAATCATGATATCTAGGTATGATTGTCATAATTAATCATGAGATAACTCCTAAATTTTATCTTGCAGGACTCCCAAAACACAACTGAACCCATGATCATAGGTCCATCTTATGATTGTGCATTACACTCATGTGTTCATCCTTGAGTCCTGTTCAACAGTTTCTTTTGTTGCACAATTCATACACAAGTAGAAAACATTATCCTATAAAATATAAAGTACAAAATCATAGGTTGGCTCTTAAAGAGTGCTTTATTTAACATCGTGGCATGATGGGGCTAAGTTGGTTACTCAGATTTCACCAACAAGACCATGGGTTGCCTCCCATAAAGCACCAGATTTAATGTCGCATCACGACTTTAGTTGGCTTGATTGTTGAAGCCTCCTTTAACTACACCTTATGAATCAACTATAATTCTTCACTTTCACCAAAATAGTGTTTCACCTTTTGGCCATTGACCTTTAATTTCAGCCCATCTTTGTTTTCAAGTTCAATTGCTCCATAAGGAAACATTGTAACCACTCTATATAGGCCTTTCCATTTTGACTTTAACTTCCCAGGAAATAGTGTCAACCTTGAGTCCAACAGTAGTACCACATCATCTACAGTGAATTCTCTTCTCTAAATCTTGGGATCATGATACAATTTCATCTTTTCATTATACAAACCTAAGCTCTAATCATTGCAGAGATAAAATCCATCCATTTTATTCATCTTCTCTAGTCTCATCTTTATTACATAACTTCATTCTAGATTCACACTCTTCAATGGTCATAATGCATTATGATCAAGTTTGATAGGTGTCACAACCCGATCCGGGGCCCTGGTCGTAATGAGTATCCCAAACCACGAAGGCTCGGATGCCCTTCTCTGTCTGGTAATCATGCACAACATTCATGCAATAAAAAAAAGATGTGAAAAATAAATCATGACGGAACCATGGTCATACTCTGAGTTCAATTGACAATAAAGAAAGAAATCTAATAACATCTAAACAATATCTGAATCGGTCTGCAAAATCTCTACTATGTACGAAAACAACAACTGTCTGAAACTAGGACAAGGCCCCCAGTGCACCTAAACTAAACTAAATGAAAAAGTCTGAAAAACATAGGCCTTCCAAAATAAAGAAGGCTCACCAACTGCGCACTTCACTTCTATCTGAAAACTCTATGGCTTAGCAGGACCGCCAGACTGAGCCTCAGACCCTGAAAGGTAGGGGGCAATACAGTCGTACTGGTATGTAGAGCAAATCCAAAATAATAATTTTTATTCAACATAGGGGAGAGTAGTTCAAAAATAGTTCATAAATATAACATATGATATGAAAACACATGGGCATTTTTAAAAGACTCTAAAAAATCATCCGAACTCTGTGACATGCTCTTTATTTTACTTCTGTGCTAAGTGGTATACCCTACAACTCTGAAATTTCTTGGGCTATATGGAATCTTCCCTTAACTCGACAGCCAAGTCCCCAACCTGAGTTTGCCACAAGGGTTGGAGTCTCTATTTGTTTACTACACCATAGGGTCATCGCCAGCGTACAATTTCCCTTTAGAGTGTCGTAAACTCGTGTCGGCAAATCACAGTTTTGGACAATGAGTCGATCGACTTGTGACTTCTTCAGGTAACCACCTAACCCTTTTTAAGCCCATTTTTAACTCTTTAAAACATGCATTCTCTGAAATTAAACTCTAAAAACTCTAGCTCTGTTATGGCATACATTTATATGGTATTGTCATACCATTGACTTGTAAGTCGCATCTCTGAGCCATTAATAGCATAATATAATCTCTGCTTTCAAAATATAAGGTTTGGGACCACCATATCAATAAATCAATTCAAAGAACACATGTAAACACATGTAAGAAACCCTCTCTTTTTCAACATTTCAATAACATAAGGTGGTCATGTCAATTTAATCAAATCATATGAAATTCTTTCTCTTTAAAACAAGGACATAGTTATATCAAGAAAACTCCCTCTCATAATCATGTTCAAATACTATGATATTAATAAAGCCACTTTCAAATCATAAAATATGCATTTAAAATCATTCCCGATAAGATCATAAACTTCAATTCATCATAAGAGAGGGACTTTGTAATTATGCTCTAAATCAATCTTCAAAACTCAATTTCATACATATACATATGAGTGTAAATCAGTTTAAGGGGAAAGGCCTCAAGGCTAAATCACTAATAGCATTGAAACATTTAGGATGCATAATTTAAAACATAGATTCCAAAACCCCTTTATAATTTTATACTTGATAAACTTTAAATCATATTCAAGTGTTTCAACAATCCCATGTAGTTTTAGGATAAACCCCACGTACCTTAGTTGCGAAGAATTCGTGAAGAGGTTTCAAAAAGATTGGACCTTTAAGCCTGATTTCTCAAACCCTAGTTGTTTTCTCCTCTTGTGTTCTTGAAGGATAAACTAGGGATCTTAAGAGAGTTTAGATGTTACTAATAATCCTAAATTCGTTTAAGGATGATTAGGGATGGTTTAGGGGTGTGAAATGACTTCAACACGCTTGATATAAGTCAAAACAGAGTATTTTTAGCACTTGGAAAAGACTTAGGTGACACTCAGTTGATTGTACAAGCTAGGGTGGGCGACACCTTGTCAATCACCTAAGTTTGGTTGGGCGACGCCTAACCAATCACACACCCTTACTGCCTCTCACAAAAATGAGTATAACTTTTTGCTCGGGTGTTAGATTAATGCGAAATTAGTTTCATTGGAAAGATATTTCGAAGAACTTTCATTTGATATATAGTAGGCCCTCTAATTAGTTATATACATAAAGTTATGGTCAATGAAAGTTGACTCAAGTTTAAATGTCCATTAAAACTTAATCGCTAGAAATGTTTTCAACTCTTCTTAGAGTAGGGGATTTTTTTGTGACCTCAAGTCATATTAAAAGGTATTCCCACACTATAGGATTGATTACCACATATATATCAACTAGGAATCATCTAGTTCGAGTCTATATGCGTAGAAATAATGGTCTAGATTCTAGCCCAAAAGTACAGGGTGTTACAATAGGAAAGTGGCATGCTTTTCTATACATAATCTTATAGAATATACCAATAGGGGTTTTAAATGTTTTCTAGTAATCCCATAGTGTATAATCTAACCTCCTATCCTAATCCATCCTATTGGAGTCTACAATCTTTGCCAAAACAGACTTAATATCCTGATTGGAGACCTCAACTTTCTCGCTTGTTTAGGGGTGGTACAGTATTGCCACCTTGTGATTCACACCATATTTATAAAGTGGGGCCTTAAATATATGATTGGAAAAATGAGATCTTTCGTCGCTAATGATAACCCTAGGCACCCTAAATTTGGAGAACATATTCTTTAAGAAAGTTGTGATTCTCTTACCTTCATCGTTTGGAAGCGTAAATGCCTCTGCCTACTTTAAATTTTAGTCTACAACCGCCAATATATTCTTCAAGTGCATTTTTTTTAAGATTAAGACGTCTGAATCTGAATGGATGTCTGAATGATTAAGATATTGTTTCTAGATCTGAATATTGAATGATTAAGACTGTTTGTTTTTTTAACATCTGAATATATGTGATTTATTTATTTGTAATAAATATGCAATTCAAATTTAAAAAGTAATAAAATATTATATGAAAAAAATTAGATAAAGTATTAAGTTAAACAACAAACATTATTTGAGTGATAATTAAAATATTTAAAATTATAAATAAATAAATTATGTTAAATATAATCATTGAACTATCAAAATTATTAAAAAGGATATATCGATTAAAAATTATTGTAATAAGATGTAATTATAAAATGAATTACTACAACAGTGAGAGAGTTTTGTGGTGTAAGTTATATTACTAGAATAGTTCATTATTTTTAATAACAAAGTGAGAGGAAAATAAATAATTGTCAAATGAGGGAGGAAATAAATAATTCAATACGTGAATTACTAGTATTATAATCCATTGCATTATAATTCATTTGATAATAAATTAAGTTATTTTAATTCATTTTACACGTATATAGAGAGAGGAAAATAACAAAGTGAGAGAGTTTTGAGGGAATATATCATGTTTTAAAAAGAGTCTAAATAGTATTCAGACTCTTTTTCATATCTGACTGATTCAGAGGATTTCAGACACATTAAGAGCCAGTTATTAAAAAAAACAAATGCACTTAATAGACTGAAGTCTGAACCATTCAGATTCAGACATCCATTAAGTGCAAACAAATGCGGCCTTCATGTCATGCGAGATCACAAAAGGGACCATAAAGTCAATACCCCACACACCAAACAACTCGAGTTCAAGGATAGTAGTCATTGGAAGTTCATGTCTTTGTGAGATGTATCCTTGCCTTTGACATTGGTCATAATCTATTTCATAGTCATGGGCATATTTGTGAATGATAGGCCAGTAATATTCGCATTATAAGATCTTATGCATAGTCTGTGCACCTCCATGATAACCCCCAACTAGTGACGAGTGACATGTCTATAATATGCTTATCATCTTAACCTCAAGAACACATCTCCAAATTACACCATCTACATAAACCCATAACAAGTATGACTCGTCCTAAAAGAACTTCCCCACTTCTTGCATGAACCTCTTTCGCTACTAAAATAACATATCTTCCAAAATAAGATCACTAGCCAGATAATTAGTAAAATCCGCAAACCAAGGGATGAAACCTTTTAATGCTATCAACACTTGCTCATTTGGAAAAGTATCATCAATCTCAAGGTCATCCCTTAGTTTCAGCATTACCTCCTCTTTAAGGTGTGATAAATGATCGTTTACTAGATTCTGAGTCCCTTTTCAATCCTTGATTTCAAAGTTGAATTCCTACACCAAAAATACCCATCTAATTAACCTCTTCTTTGCATCTTTCTTCTTCATAAGGCATCTAAGAAATGCATCAACATTATGCATAATTAATTTTGTGCCAAGCAAATAAAATCAAAATTTCTCAAATGCAAACATAACATTAAACAACTCTTGTGTAGTATAGTGTAATTTTTTTAGCAAGATTAAGTGTTTTGCTAGCATAGTAGGAGAGATGTAAAACTTATCTCCCCTTTGGAGTGGGACTGCACCTAGCGCCACACTACTCTTATTACACAAAAACTTAAATGTTAAGGTCCAATCAGGAGACACAATAATGGGGTAAAAGTTAACTGCTCTTTCAGATACTCGAATACTTTAGACATGCCTCTCAAACACAAATGCGATATCTTTCTCCAGTAGCTTACAAAAAGGATTGGCAATCTTAGAAAAGTCCTTTATGAATCTTCTATAAAAACTCGCTTATCCTAAAAATCTATAAATTCCCTTCTTAAAAATTAGTGTAGGCAAATTTTTAATAAACTCAATCTTTAACTTGTTCAAGCGTTATCCCTTCCTTGGCCATGAAGTGGCACTTCTCCCAATTCAACACCAAGTTTCATTACTTGAATCTCCTTAGAAAATTGGCAAGATATTCCAAGTAATTATAAAATGAGTCACCCACAACCAAGAAGTCATCCATGAAAACCTCAATAGTGTTCTCCACTATTTCCGGAAAGATAGACATCATAAATGCTAAAAAGTTGTGAGATCATTACAAATACCAGATTACATCCTCCTAATTATAGATGTCCTATATGGACATGTAAAAGTGATATTCTCTCAGTCTTCGGGGGTGGTAAGAATATATTTGTATCCCAAATAATCATCAAGAAAACAATACCATCCTCTATCAGTAAGATGGTCTAATATCTGGCCCATAAAAAGGCATAGAAAAGTGTTTATTCCCGGTCTATGAATTTAGCTTTCTATAGTCCATGCAAACTCTTCATCCGATGAATGGCCTCATATTAATTAACTAGTTTTTTTTCATTTAGACCCATAGTGATTTCACTTTTCCTTGTCACGTATTGGACTGGGCTTACCTACTTGTTGTCAATAATTAGATAAACCACACCTGCATCTAACCACTTAATGATCTCTTTATTTACAACCTCTTGGAGTGGTATATTCAATCTACTTGGTGCTCAATTCAAGGTAAATAACTCAATTTGAGTTGGATTTTGTGTGTGCAAATTCAAGGTGGAATTCTAATAATGTCAGCAATGGACTATCCGATGGCCAATTTTAACCTTTTCAAAATAAAAACTAAGGCCTCAACTTTCCACTCTAATAAATTAGCTACAATGATAACCAACAAAGTATTGTTGGCCCCAAAAATACACAACAAAGATGAAAAGAATGAGCCTTGATCTCCAAAATGAAAGGCTTCCCAATAGAAGGTTTGGCTGATAGGGTCACTCCATTCTTCAAATCAAGATCCAGATTCTTTAGTACATAAGTGTTTGAGCCCCGACCAATAAATGCGTTGACCATCTCATCATGCTCATTAATACCATTACTGTCAAAGTTCATAATTACTACCACGAGGGCCTCAAAACGAAATATCTCCTTAAGAAAAACTACCAAATCATTCTTGTCTATTGTATATATCATAGATATCAAACATATGTCCTTTGGCTTCTTGATAGATTGACATATATTAGAAGTAATTTTTTTACTATGTAAACAAAACTTCATCTGTCCAGTTTCCATATCACCAATGTTTTTATAGTCATGAGAAAAGACCTCCCTAATGTAATTGGAACCTTAAAGTCAATCCCATAGTCCACAGCTAGAAATATGAAGGATGCAACCCTTTCTAAGACATCATAAAAGATTCTCATCGACTTTTTCACAGTGCAACAATATTCCATAGAAGTCTCATTAAACTTAGTTTGGGAGATCCTAACCCTAATTATTTGTAAATTTCTAGCGGCATCAAGTTAATTCTAGCACTTAAATCACACAATGCCTTTGCAAAGTTGAAACACCTTATAGTGTATAGGATCATGAACACTCCTGATCTTCTTTTTTATCAACCAAATATCTAGATACTATTGTACTATAATGATGCATATTATCCATAGACTCAAAACTCACAATTCTCTTTTTTGTCATTAAGTTTTTTGTAATTTTTTCATAGCTCAACATTTATTCTAGGGCCTCCATAAGAGGAATATTCATCGATAACTTCAATATCAAGATAAATTTTTGATATCTTCCCTCTTTGGCTTTCTTTATCAATATTTATGTAATAGAAGAGTGAGGTCATAAAAAGTCTTGAATAATTATGTGACCACTTTTTCCTTTCCTATATCAGGCTTAGCCACTCTTTTACCAACTAGAGGATTTTGAGATGCATGTTCATCTAACACTAAATTCTCTACTTCAGTCTCACTCCCATATTCAATAATTATTGGCTCATCCCTCTTGTTATCAACCAAATGCATAGGCAGATCAGAAGTAGTGTTACCACTCCTAGCCACCATTCTTAGAATTTTAGATAGTGTTGCTTGGAAGTATGCTTAGTTGATGTTGATTTAAAGCAGCATACATCTACCCAAATTATTTCTCAACCTATTTAATGACGGATGCATGAGACTCAATTTTTTGACTCATCCCCAAAATGTCTAATCTCCTTAAGGCAATATTTTGTCTCTCTAACCCCTTAACAAGTTTCACAAGCAAAGATTCCATCCGTGAATTTCTAGAATTAGTATCACATTCCCTGGTGGAACATAAAAGCCACTCTTGTCTTTATAATCCCTTTTTCGCTCCCAATCATCATCTATGTCCCTACTTTTGTCTCTATACCTAGACCTATTATAGTTGTCTCTATAGTAGTTCCAACCTTGATTCACATGCCTAAAGTTCCAATTGTATTTATTAGACCCTTGGCCCTTGTCTTAAAAACCATCCAATCTTTCAGTCAAGATATTTAGCCTCCTACTCAAAATTTGAATGTTTATACCTAGGTGTCTTACTTCATGCACCTATAACATTTACCTTTTCTATTCCAACTGCTGCAAATTATTTAGTAAGAAATCTAATCTTAGTCCCACCTCTTGATCCACTGTGTCATCTAGTGCTTACTATTTTTTGAATGCTCTAATTTCATAAGTAACAGCAGACCTATATGCCTTTTGAGAATGTCAACACAATTGGTTTTTGTGATGTAATCTAAGATCTCAGAAGTATGTTCCCAAGGAAGGGTCATGAATGTTCCACCAATTATAGTGGTTGATATAGCCTTAATATTAGCATTCAAGGGTCTATAGAAAATCTCTAGAAAGTTCTTCCAGTCATCCTATGGTTTGGAATACTTTGTAACTTCTTCTTGAACCTCAACCAAGTTTTGTACAGTGCTTTTAAATACAACTATCTAAAGTTGTATATCTCATCCTGCAATTATAACCTTCTGGAAGGTGGGAAAAATTAGTCCAAAAACTGAATTCTCAACTCATTCCAAGTAGTAATATATCCATGAGGCAATCACCCAATGTAATACCCCAAATTTTTCAAGCTCTAGACCTCTTAAAAAATAGGCCACTAAGTTAGCTTTTCAATGCTTCAAGCCTTATCTTAATCTTATGTTGTGGCAAAAAGTTACCAAAGATTTCCTGTAATATTCTGATTAACGATTATGACTATGACTCAAGGTAACGAGACGTAGCCACTCATGACGAGTTATCATGAGTGAGTCATAGTCACTATAATGGATCCCTAAGTTGTAGCCAAGTAAATATGAATCCTTACTACAACCCATAATCAATGGCTACGATTCATATGGAAGGATTTGTAGTCAACAATAGTACGTAATCCAAAATTATAATCTATTTGTTATGAGTCCAGCATACGACTCTTATCCTAACATTATGAGTCGTTATGAAGACCTGTAGCCTGACCAGTAAAGGATTCAAGATTCAAGCCTTATGTTTTGGTAGTTTTATAAGTTACACATATATTAAGACCCCAAATAGCTTCTATCTTATAGACAAGTCGAAATATCCCTTAGAGATTAAATTCTTGTGAAGTATACAACTATAGTCAACTTTAAATAAGTATAATTTTTGTACACTAATAATTACTGATCTCTAGATCCACCAACAGATATATAATTGAATTATCTTTCTAGTAATACCTATTTCTCCTTAATCCAATATCAGGGTGAAATATTATGACCAAAATACTGAAGCACTATCAAAGCTGTCCAAACTATGACTCATAATATCTCATTATGGGTCGCTAGGAGGGAGTCATAACCTGGGTAGTAAAGGGTGAAAATAGGTCTCTGACTATGAATGAAGCCACGAATCATAGCCATACCTTATGATTCATGACCTAAGTCATTCGAAAGGCTTCCAAACATTTTCCAAATGATTTTTAAGGGTTTTTTGGTCTTTTCCCATTCTTTTAACCCCAAAATTATGTCGTTTAAGCTATTTTAAGGCTGAATAAAAATCCAAAACAACCCTAAATCCTTCATTCTCAACACAACACCAAAAATACTCCCAAAACATATGATTTCTCTCTTCTTCCAAAGCAAGAAATTAGGATTCTTCATCTCCAAGTTTCAATCCTCAAAACTTTAATTCAAAAAATCAAAAGTAATCAGGTATGTGGGGTTTGAACAAGGATAATTTTTCATTCTTGTGCACAAAAGCATTGATTTTAAAGTTGGACTTATGTGATTTCAATTAGGGTTCATACCCAAATTTTTATCTTTTTGAATTATGATATTATCATGTGATTTGAAGTTTAACTCTTACAGGAAATAACCGTTATTCATATTTTGACTTGCATGATTACTATTATGACATGAATTTCTTTATCTTGACTTGAAATTTGATGAATTAATTAAGGATTTTAATTTAAGTCTTGAGCATTAAGTTTTGATATGAAGTTTCTAAGACATGATGCATGAACTTAAAGATTGAAGCACAAGCTATTGAGTTTCAAGAAGTTTAAGCTTATAAGTACAATTTTCAAGTATTGAAACTTGATTAAAGTTTAGTCTTGATCTTTCGATCACATTCAAGATTTGAAATCCATAATTCACCCATTGAGTATGATTTAAGAAAGACAAGCATAATTGGTTTCTAATTACAAACCCATATGTCATTTTAAGGTGGATTTTCTAAGTATGAGCCTATATATAATATTGGGAGTAGTGTTTAGTACTGAAAAGGGAATGTGGATGAGCGTATCCTAATTTCTCGAAACTATGAGCCATTGTAGGTTTAAGGGACCTTGCCAGTGAGTGTATTTTTTTTCCAATATGGATGAATTCTAGTGATCACTTTAAGTTAAGGTTCTATTTTTATGACAAGGGTAGGAAAGCTCTCCCCAATATGAGTAAGACATTGGACTCTATGATAGCTCTCACATGGTTTATGTTGATTATAAGAATCTCCCACAAGAAAGAATAAAATTAAAGATTTTTGAAATGAAGTGTTATGAATCACTAAGCTTATTCATTATGCTTTATTATTCATGTTTTATGATCTTTCAGATTTTAGTTTTATTCATGTCTAAGGTGATACCTTTTACACTTAGCATGCATGATTTAAAAGTATATTCAGTTTCTATTTTACTTATGCATTCACCCTCATATACTCAGTAGATTCCAAAGTACTGACAACATATATGCATTTGTAGCTACATTCCTTTATAATATAGGTATCATGTGTAGTCCACACACCAAGGTTAGACAATTCTCGATATTTATCCAGCAGGTGACAAGTTCTCTTATTTTGAGGACTCAAGTCAGTTGGGTTTTTGTATTGTACTTCCATATTATTATATATTGATTAGGGATAGTTAGGGGGTTATGTCCTGACTACCTATAGTCAGTATAATAGAGGCTTCTTAAACGATTATTCAGAATTTATGTATTTAATTTTAGTTTTATTTTGTGTATCTACAATGTAAATATTTTAAACAATTTTGTATTGAACATATTCAGCAAAGACATCTCTTCTATTTATTTCTTTTAGATTTATGTATCTTATTTAGTTGCTCACCAGTTATGCAAGTATCATAGGTTAAATTATGATCACTTATGGTTTTAAGCACCATATAACCTCTAGGGGGTAGTCTCAAGGTATTACAAAATTAGTATCAGAGCACAGAGTTTAAGTGTCCTAGGGCGTCTGTGTAGTCGTGTCTAGTAGAGTCTTGAAGAATGGTACAAAGATGTATGTACTTTTCTTTGAGAGGCTATTGTTTATTTAAGAAATGTCTTATTTATTTCATACTCTAGATCGTGCAGTAAAGTTGTTATCTCAGAAACTTCTGTCAATTTATGTGTTACTCTATAACTCTCGATCTATGACTTTTTGAGGTAACATAAGTACTAGATTCTAATTTCTCCTGAGATGATGCTCTTAAATTTACTATCAATAACTTCAGGAGTCACATAAGAGGCTTAAGAGGAGCTAGCTAGTGTGTCATAAGCCCCTTAAGTTAAAAGTGTATGTCCTCATCTATATGAATTATGCAGTTAAGATAGAATATGATATATGTTTAGATTCCTCATTAACCCCTCAAATTATATGGTGCTTATGAGAGGAGACAGTATGTAGTTGGATTGTTAAATAGAGTTTGCATTTAAGCAATTGTATGACTTAGGGTGTTGTGATTCATAAGTAGTAGAACATCCTTAGAGTTGGAAGAATGGATTTATAAGTATAGTGATAAGAAAGTGGGAATGGAAATTGATCAAAAGAATATAGATGAATTTATGCATGCCATCAAGTTATTATTGAGATGGTATGTCCTTGTGCGTCAACTAGGGGTAATGAATATGGTATAAGTTTCTTGGTGGAATGTAGAGAAGGAGTTACTAGTTAAGGTGAATTGTAGTCTTCTTAAATCAGAAATGGAGTTCTTAATGGTATTTATTGTGTTAGAAAAGTATATGTTATTAATGAAAGTATTGGGTGGTTATGAATTTTAAATATGGGTTCTCTTTAAGATCGTGAAAATGAGATTGGCTGATGCTTGTAGAGTAGGGAATATGGATGGGTATATAGTAGTTATGTGTAGAAGGAGGATATTCTAAAGGATTATAGTAAGATAAACCATAAGATTATGATCAAATATTATAATTATAAGGTTCCAGTAGACTAGCATTTCCTGATTTTTTATTCAAATAAGAATGGTGTGTGAAGTTGTGGTTAATCATGATTAGTACTAGAATCTAAGCTTGAATACTGGATTATCATCAAGGTGCAAGTAGTGATTACTTAGGATAGTGAGTCTAGTTACACGGGAGGTGAGCTAGTAGGATTAAGACAATATATGTAAGAGTTTAAGTTCATTCATTAACAATTAAGTATGATGATTTAGGTATGAGGTAGAGGTGTACCCAAGGTGATATGGGATTGTATTATTTTCTAAGTTTTAAAGTGTCGTGTGTGCTTAGATAGTACCCTTGATTTGGTAAATGTGAATAAAGCTAGTGATAAAATATGTGGTGTTCTTGATAGCTATGTTGGGAGTTATAGGTTGAGGATGTTAAGTCTTTTAGTATAATTTTGATTCTGATGGTTTAGGAAAAAAATATAAGTTTAGAGATTTTGTCAATAAGAGTGATATAAGATAGTGATCCATTCTTATTATAGAGTATTTCTTTCCTTAGATTTTAGTCATTATGACCTTCTATATATGTATTACATGATAGAGCCACGCCTATGACCAATGCTTATACACTTCATGCATATTTATGTTCCTTATCAGCTCCTAGTACAAGAAGAAACAACTTCACTCTATGATCTGAGTCATTCCCCATGAGTCTATGAGTTCTAGTTTTATGTTAAGTATCTTTTGATAAGTATGAACCCATGTTTTAGAGTATGCTTAGTTCCCAAAACTCATGGTACACCCTTAATGACCAGTGAAACTTTCATTATGGCATGTATGTCCACAGTTAGATCTCTTTAATCAATCAATGTCTTTGATACTCTATTCCTTAGGCCTCAGTTATGTATAGTATTCTTTCATGCTTCAGGCCTTGATGCTCTATCCTTTCAGTGACCTCTCCTTATATGGAGATAGTGGTGATGAAAATGGATGAGCAATGATTTATATAGGAGAGATTAAATGTTCCTTATTAGGGAAAGATTATTGTATGCTTGTTTTTATCTAAGGTTATAAGTGTGGAGAAAGATCGAGGCAAAGCTTTTGGTATATGCCATAGTTAATAGAAAATTCTTGGTGTGTCTTCTTGGGGATAGTTCATGAAAGTTGTTATTGATATAGGTATTAGAAAATATGGGAAAATTCCTAGGTAGGTTGATTGCCTAGAAGTTCATAGGTGGTTATAATGATAGGCTTGAATGACATATTGGTATATAAGAGGGATAAATGCATTGTGCGCTAGTGAATTCCTAGTAAGAGGTTGAAGTTGGATGTTGAAGTATTAAGGAGTATTATTCATGAGATGAGATCTCTTAAAACACATAGGATATTGAATCCGTGGTTTAGACTAGAATTATAGTGTATATGTAGTACCTTGTGACTTTGAATTAGGCTTGAACATGGTGAGAGAATTTAGTTCAACTCAAACTTTGATAGAAGGAGTAATCAATACCCATATGAAAATTATAAGTGGTGTCAAATGAAGTGTAGTATTTAAGGGGAAAAGTATAGTTGAGGGAGTATATGAGAAGTATGGCTAAGCTTGAAAATTAGCAGTTGCATTGCCTAAGGCATAGTAATTCTATCCTAAATTGGGTTTTATATGACTATTCCATGAGGTTCTTTATTTTCATTCCATGTGTAATCTTAATTGAGTCCTTACTACAAGTACAAATCAGTCCCAACCATAAAGGATTCCCAGATTTAGAAATTGATATCATGATTAGTTATCCAATATCAGAATTTAGCCAGCCGGTACGAGGGAATTCCAACTAGTCAAAGTTTTACATGGAAATTTACTAATGATGTCAATATTCAGCTCTTACAAATCTATGTCAGAGATTACAACTCTTTTCCTATTCATTCACCCAAGTCATTCTTCATTTGAGGATAAATGATCCCAAGGGGGAGATTTGTATACCCTAAAATTTTCAAGCTCTAGACTTCTTGCAAGATAGGCCACAAAGTTAGCTTTCCAACGCTTCAAGCTTCGTCTTAATCTGATGTCATGGAAAGAAGTTATGAAAGATTTCCTTTAATGGCCTGATTCACTGTTATGACTAAGACCCAAGGTAATGAGTCGTAACCACTCGTGATGAGTTGTCTTGAGTAAGTCATAGCCACTCCAGTGGATCCCTCAATTGTATCCAAGTAACTACAACCCATAATTAGTGGATACAAGTGTATAAAAGGATTCATAGTCACAACAGTATGTAATCCATAAATACAACCCAATGGTTACGAGTCCAGTATACGACTCGTATCTAGACAATATGAGTTATTATAAAGACTCATAGTCTAACCAATAAAGGATATAAGAATCAAACCTCGTGTTTTGGTAGTTTTACAAGTGACTTACACATATATTAAGACCTGTAGAACCCTAGGGGGTTGCATTACACAATGAGGGACCAGGTCCCTTAGAGTTATTCTCAAGCATTTGAAAAGTAAAGCAAATACGAGGTCCTGGAAAGATAAAGGCAATGCAGGAAAGAAAAACACATGATTTTCATGAGGAAACCCAACATGGGAAAAACCTTGGCTTTCCCTTAGAAGTACCAAAACAACCTACTATAACCAACCTCTTGATTGCAAACTCGAATATGATTCTAACTCTAGGTGCCTACTACTTGAAACACCTCTATTGAAAGCATACTTTGACACCCCTGCCAAGTTTCCCTTAAAAACTAGTTAACTCTAACTAGCCACAAGCTCAAGTAACTCTACCTAAGCAACTCTCTCAAAAAGAAAACAGTACTCTTACAAGATGAGTAGTTTGATTACAAATCATTACTCACTCAAGAACTATTTCAATTCAAGTACTCACATGGCTAAGAACTTGAGCAGTATTGAAATGAGGTTTTGTTGCCTCTCTTTTCACTATTTAGAATATGGAAAAACCAATTGTTGAAGAGGAATCTCATTCCTTTTATAATTGGGTGATGATTAGGGATTGAAAGGTCATTTGACCAGCTGTCCAAGTCAGTACAAAATAGCACCTACAAGTTTGTTCACAAGATGACAAAACTGTGCAGAAGGCACATGCTAGCTGTATTGTACCTTGCACATCCATGGACCTGGACCCTTGTAGTTTAGCTGCTCATCATCAAAAATACATATAGCAATTTCCCCTTGTATGGTAATGACAAACTAAACCATACAATTTGAGCATCAGTTCACATTCATCACATTTAATCAGAGTGATTAACACCTGAGGATGAATGTTTCCCCTATAATCATGCTTTCTCTTTCATGTAACTAAGGGACATGGTCCTTTGTTGTCATTTTGCAGCAAAAACTTCCCCTTGTCATTAAGTTCCCTTTTGTCGTTATGCACCTTTAATTTGTGCTTTTTTATTTCTTCAACATTTCTTACCCCTGTCATCATGCCTCCTTTCATTCATCTATTCACCCTTGTCATTATGATTGCATACTTCTACAATTTAGCACACATATTTGGTCCTTACATACGAAGTTAGTATTCCCATTTTTGGCATTATTGAAAAGGATTAACAGTAAACCACAAGTAAAGATAAGTGTACTCTAATTAACTCATAGTCATTGGGCAACACTAACATGAAGAACATCTTAAAGTAAAGAAGATAATTGAGGCACACAAGAAGAAATTCGTTCATTATCCAATAAGACCGGTACCAGTACAATGTGCCATAAATTTACAAAATAACTATTTGCAAAGGACGCTATTGGAATAGAAACTGGAAACTAACTCAATAGATTGACACAACAGGATTCAGATAGAATGGGGTTTTGAAGAGAATGATTTCAGCAAGATGTCCATTCTATCAGTTGCACGGCATGAGCATCAAGTAATTGTTTAGTGACAGCTTTTACTTTAATATTCAATCTTTGGAATTCACTAGTTAACTCTATAATTTTTTCTTTAAGTTTTGCATTCTCTGTTGCTTGTTCTTCCAGAGCACCAGGTCCTTCTGAGGACATTTTCTGATTCTACAATTTTAGATGAACTATCTCAGTATCCTTTGCAGCTAATTGAATCCTCAACTCTTCCAATTATTTGTTCAAACCTTCTTGAGCATCCAAGAGTTCTGATACTTAGGACACAGTTCTAACCTTTCCTTCAATGCATTCATTCTCCACCAAGGTTGTCAGCCTAAAATTCTGTTTAACTGTTCCAGGGGTCCCTTTTTTCCAAATTATCTCATGTGATCAAACACCTTATTTAGGAAATACCCATAAGGAATTCCATGCTTCCCTTCTTTCTCATAGATTACTTTCTTCATATGCTCTATCATAAGAGTAGGTAGGCTTATCAACTCAAATTTACTCAAACATTCTATTATGAATAGGTCAACACCATAGGCAATGGTCCTCTTCTATGATCTTGGTAACAGAACCTTGTTTGTGAACTAATATACCAACTGAAACTCACTAATTAAAAACCTTTTTTTCATAACTGCTATTGAAGTCTCACCCACTTTTGAGGCTTCAATCATAAATTCAGTGGTCGTTTGCTCCTTCATAACAGTTTTTACTCCCTTAGTAGGTACATCTAAAATCCTTCCTAGTTCTTTTTCATCAGATAGATGGACTTTTCTTGCACCAGGGCAGTTAATCTTAACCCATCCTCTAATAATTCCATAGAGAAGTAAAATTCTCTCACATCTCCTTCAAAGACAATGGGAGTTGTTTCTTCTAGTAAGTGTACTATCCTTGATTCCTTACATACTCTACCAGTTCTATCATTCCTCGTTTTTCATTTATCATTGGATCAAAAAGTTACCCAGTCAACACTTTCTAAGTTTTTAAGACAGCATTCCTTGCTTCTTTAGGAACAATCTTCTTTTCTTCCTCTTTTCTTATTCTTTTTGATTTACTACTTAATTCTACCTCTTCATCAATTTTTCTCTTCATGGAACTAGGTCCCTTAGAGACTCTCTTCCTTTTCACTGTTATGTGCTTCTTTCTACTTACACCATAACTCTCAGACTTTAGATTTGAGGACCTGGACCTTTCATGAACTTCTAGTCTTTTCTTAATAGATGCACTAACAATATCAGTATCAGTATCCTTATCTTCTAAACCCTCTACTATTTAAATATTTGCCTTTTTTACTATGACAGCTTTCTTGAGCCTTCTTCTTTTGGTGGTATAAGACTTACTTGCCTTCATGGTATCTGCTAGAAATTTTTGTTCAATCCCCTAGTATAATAGGATCTAGTACCTTGCTCACTAGTGTCAATCATTTTTCCTTTAATTTTATTGTCCTTCAGCCTATTCATTTTCTAACTCAAAGGTTGATTATCCTCATCTTCTTCATTTTCCTCATTTAGAGGTAATATGAATTTCTCATCTATTTTTGAGTTATCCCCTTTCCCTGTTATTTTTTTCTCTGCACAAGGTAAACTTTTTTTGGGATCATGAGCAAGTAAGAGTAAATTCTCAGCTACCAAATATATGTTGTTGAGAGAATCAGACTTCTTTACAAGAATCTCTTCATCAATTAGGTTAGCAAATATAGAGTTTGCCTCGAAAAGGATAGGAGAACCATGTTCTTGTAAATTGTCTGAAATTTCAGTAACTCTCAAATCCTTATAGGGAACTTGTATTTGAGGGGTATTTGAGGATTCTAATTTTTCTGGGGAAAGAGGTCCTTCAGATTGAAGAATCTTTTGTTCAATTGAAGGCCCTAAACCTTTGTTTAGATCAACTATTAGGATAGAGCATTAACCATCGACTAAAGAAATTTCACTTAGAATCTTAGAAGTCTCATGGGAAGGACTAACAGGTAACACACTTTGGGACACTTGAGAATGATCAAAAGACAACTCTTTTATGGTATTTAAAGAAGAGGGAATTTTAGACATTTTGAAAAGTTTTTTAGAAGGGAAAGAAAGGTCTAATTTAGTTTAGGAAGAGAGTAGTAGTTGAAGTTTAATTGAGAAGAGAATAAGAGAATTTGAATTTATATGTAAAAGATGATCGGTTTAATATTTAAAAGTCATCTTTAAAAACAGACACATCTAATAACAACGGTTGTGGATCCCTTTTTGAATTAATTTGACAGCTTTTGATTCTATGGAATTAGACTAGTGGCCCTTTTTAAACAAAAATTTTATAAAGATTCAAGGCACATTATTTTGGTACTCACCTGAGAGATGGGAATAAATCCCTATCCTTTTTGAGTGGAATTTTGACTTGTTTTTACTTTAATTATATCCTGTCTAAGTTGTTTCCTTGGATATATACCCGTAAACGTATGATACTAAATTAGATTATCATACACCTACTTTATCATGGATACATGTCCCATTGACATAGCCTAATTTTGGAAAGGACACTGATTCAGAGGTAAAATAATCAATCTCAATTCCAATTTGCTCTTTTAGAATATATGTGAGGACCAAGTTCCAGCCTTCACTTTACTCATACCGTCTCAAGTTTATTATTCTAAAATGAATTTATTTAGGGTCAGGTCCTTTGAAATCATCCTTTTCAAAATGAGACACTTTTACCTTGAAGTGTCTGAAGAGAGAATCCAGTCAGGTCTTCAAATATTGAGCTTGGAGCATATACTATTTACTAACTATTCCTAACTCCAATCCTCTTTATCATGTCTGGTATCATGGTCACAAGTTGGGCTTGGGAACCTACTTGAGTTTGAGTTCCCAGTAGGAGAATAATGGTGTGATCAAATCTTTTTTAGCCCATCTAGGTAATGATGTCTTCCCTTTCACCTTTTTAGTGACTTGAGGCCTTTGGAATGTGCATTCTCCAATTGAATGTATTCAATATTCTTCAATTTAGCCTTAAGCCAATATTGACATCTTTCTTTCAGATATCTATTTCTTTGTGCTTTCTTTTATTTCCACCACTAGTTTAGTTAAAGCGGCCATTATGCTTAGGACACTCTAGGTGTAAACCTTTTATAGTGAACCACTTTGATACCAATTGTAGAACCATTGTGGGTTGCATCACACAATGAGGGACCAGGTCCCTCAGAGTTATTCTCAAGCATTTAAAAAGTAAAGCAAATATGAGGCGCTAGAAAAATAAAGGTAATGCAGGAAAGAACAACACGAGATTTTTACGTGGAAACCCAACATGGGAAAAAATATGGCTTGCCCTCATAAGCACCAAAATAGTCCACAATAACCAACCTCTTGATTACATACTCGACTGTGAACCTAACTCTAGGTTCCTCCTACTTGCAACACCTCTATTGCAAGCACACCTTGACACTTGTACCAAGTTTCCCTTCAAAACAGGTTAACTCTAACTAGCCACAAGCTCAAGTAACTCTATCTAAGCAACTCTCTCAAAAAAAAACACAGCTCTTATAAGATGAGTAGTTCGATTACAAACCATTACTCACTCAAGAACAAATTCAATTTAAGCACTCATATGGCTAAGAACTTGAGAATTATTAAAATGGGGTTTTGCTGCCTCTCTTTTCACTCTTTAGAATGTATAGAAACCAATTATTGAAGAGACATATCTTTCTTTTTATATCTGGGTGATGATTAGGGCTTGGAAGGTCATTGGACCAACTATCCAAGTTAGTACAAAATGGCACAAAATAGCATCTGCAAATTTGTTACACAAGATGACAAACCTGTACAGAAGGCGCATGCCAGTTGTACTATACCTTGCATGTCCAGAGACCTGGTCTCTTGTAGTTTAGTTGGTCATCATCAAAACTACATATAGAAAGACCCCAAATAGCTCCTATTTTATAGACAAGTCGAAACATCCCTTAGCAATTAAATTCTTGTGAAGTATATAACTATAGTTAGCTTTAAATGAGCATAACTTTCGTACACTAAGCATTTATGAGCTCAAGATTCACCTATAGATAAATAATTGAATTATATTTCCAAAGATCCTATTTTGCCTTAATCCAATATCGGGGTGAAAAGTTATGACCAAAATACTGAAGCACTATCAAAGTTTCCTAGACTACGACTCGTAATGTCTCATTATGGGTCGTTAGAAAGGAGTCGTAACCTGGGTAGTAAAGGATGAAAATGGGTCTCAGACTACGAATCAAACCATGACTTGTAGCCAAACCTTACTATTCATGACCTAAGTCATTAGGAAGGCTTCTAGACGTTTTCCAGATGATTCCTAAGGGGTTTTTTGATATTTTCCCACTCTTTTAACCCCAAAACTACGTTTTTTAAGCTATTTTAACGATAAGTAAAAATCCAAGACGACTCCAAATCCCTTATTATCAACACAACACCAAAAATACTTCCTAAACATGCGATTTCTCTATTCTTCCAAATCAAGAAATTAGGGTTCTTTATCTCTAAGTTCAAATCTTCAAAACTTCTATTCAAGAATCAAAAGTAATCAGGTATGTGGTGTTTAAGAAGGATAATATCTCATCCTTGTGCCAAAATGTAGTGATTTTAAAGTTGGACTTAAGTGATTTCAATTAGGGTTCATACCCAAATGTCCATCTTTTTGAATTATGATATTATCATGTGATTTAAAGTTTAACTCATACAATCCTTTGTTCATGTTTTGACTTGCATGATTGCTATTATGACGTGATTTCATTCTCTTGACTTGGAATTTGATGAATTAATGAAGGATTTTAATTGAAGTATTGAGCATGAAGGTTTGATATAAAGTTTCTAAGACATGATGCATGAACTTAAAATATTGAAGCACAAGCTATTGAGTTACAAGAAGTTTAATCTTATAAGTTCAATTTCCAAGTATTGAAACTTGATTAAATTTTAGTTTTAATCCTATGATCATATTCAAGATTTGAAATCCACAACTTCACCAATTGGATATGATTTAAGCATGAGAAGCATAATTAATTTCTAATTACAATCTCATATGCTATTTTAAGGTGGATTTTCTAAGTATGAACTTATATATATATATATATATATATATATGGGAGTAGTATTTAGCATCAAGAAGGGAATGTGAATGAACGTATCATAATTTTGAAAAATGACGAGCCACTGTAAGTTTAAGGGACCTCACCAGCGAGTGTCTTCTTTTCCCAATATGGATGAAGTTTAGTGGTAACATTAAGTTAACGTTCTATTCTGATGGCAAGGGTAGGACAGCTCTCGCCAACGTGGGTAAGATGTTGGACTCCATGATAGCTCACATTGTTTATGTCGGTTATAAGAATCTTCCACAAGAAAGAATAAAAGTAAAGATTTTTAAAACTATCTGTAATGACTCACTAAGCTTATTCATTATGCTTTATTATTCATGTTTTATGATCTTCCAGTTTTCAATTTTATTCATGTCCAAGGTGAGTTCTTTAACACTTAGCATGCATGATTTTAAAGTATATTTAGTTTCTCTTTTACGTATGCATTCATCCCCATATACTCAGTACATTCCAAAGTACTGACCATATTTATGAATTTGTGACTACATTCCTTCATAATGTAGGTATCAGATGTAGCCCATTCACCAAGGTCAGATAGTTATCAACATTCAGCCAGCAGGTGATGAATTCTCTTATTTTGAGGACTCAAGTCAGTTGCAGTTTCTGTATTTTATTTTCATTTTTCTTATGTATTGATTATGGATATTTGGGGGTCATGTCCCGACTACCTATAGTCAGTATAGTAAAGGCTTCATTGACGGTCATTAGGAGTTGATGTATTTACTTTCTATTTTGTTTTGTATATCCAAAGTCTAAATGTTTTATATAGCTTTGTATTGAACATATTTAGCAAAGACATATCTTTCACTTATTTCTTTCAGATCAATGTATCTTAGTCAATTGCTCATGAGTTATACTAGTATAACGGGTTAGTTTAGGATCACTTGTGATTCTAAGCACCGTGTGACATTCGGGGTAGTCTCAGGCTTTACACCCAACCATAGAGTAGCTTTTTCCGTGATAAATAATGGAAATAGCCTTAGTGTAATAGCCTCCTAGCTCACTCCAAGAAAATTATTTAAAGTGCAGATCCCCACAAAATTCATAATATGAATGTTTGCATTATCGTTAAAAAGTCCAGCAAATACCCCATTTAAATTCAATATTTGGATGTAATGTGAATACCAAGATTTGGTTATTTTTGAATCAAGATATTGAGTGTAAAGTTCTTGATTAGTATGACCAATAAATAACTTGTGAGATCAAATATTTGGATCATCTAATAACCTATCTCAACACCTTTATATATGCTAAATACAAAGATCATCTCAAAAGACTATTATGGGACAATCTATTTCAACATGTTGATATCAAGAGGACCTTATTCATAATAAGTGATTTCAATATTATTACTGATATGGAAGAAAAAATGAGAGGTGAACTATACAATGTGAATAAAAGCTTTGGATTCATTGGGTTAACTGAAGCATGTGGATTAACTAATCTTGGTTCCCATGGTCATAGGTTTACCTGGTGTAATCATAAAGAAGCTGATGCTAGAATATCAAAGAAGTTAGACAGAGTTATGGTCAATGATAAATGTCTTGCAATCATGCCTCATTCATCTATCACTCATATACCTTCGTGGGATCAGATCACTTCCCATTATTATTGGAAATTACTGAGAGATATGAGAATCATATCAAGTGCTTCAAGATTCTGCATTATTGGGTAGATAACACTACCTTCATAGACATAGTTAGATCCTATTATAATAGACCTATTGAAGGTAACCTCATGTGGGATTTTTAGATAAAAAATGTAGAGGGTCTCTAACACTTTGAGTAACTGGTCCAAATAAGAGTACGGGGGTATACATGCTACTGCAAAATATTATAAGAAAAAGAGCAAAATTATTGATAAATATATTATCAATGATAACACTAATGAAAAAAGAACTATATTGGTTTATATCAATGCTGAGTAAATTAGATTTCTGAAGTTAGAACAGTCCATTCTCAAGCAGAAACCTTAACTCCACTGGTTTAAGAAAGGGAAAGTGAACACCAAGTATTTCCATTCCTTTATTAGAGAAGGAAAAATGAAAACTCTCTATTCATAAGATTATCAATGATAATGGGGACTGGACTCTAGGTGATGAGAACATTGCTAATTCAACCTATGAACATTTTTAGAAAAGTTTTCCAGGGTAAGTAAAACTCATAAATGAAGATGTTCTTAGTTGTATTCCCAGGTTTAATACTGATGAACAGAATCATATCCTTTAAACCATTCCTAATATGGAAGAACTGAAGTAGGTTGTTTTTTCTAT
>NC_061111.1:124234657-124282032 GCF_002878395.1 Capsicum annuum
ATATCCTATGCCTCTAGACAGCTTAAACCCCATGAAAGAATTATCCCACCCATGATCTTGAGTTAGCAACTGTAGTATTTGCCTTAAAGATTGAGGTACTATTTGTACAGATTACATGTTGATGTGTTCACAGACCATACAATTTTACAGTATGTATTATATTAGAAAGACTTGAACCTGCGTCAGAGAAGCTGGTTAGAGTTGTTGAAAGATTATGACATGAGTGTCCTGTATCATCTGGGCAAAGACAATATAGCGGATGATGCTCTCAGCAGATTGTCCATGGGTAGTGTTGCTCACGTTGAGGATGGTAAGAATAAGTTAGTTTAGGAAGTTCATCAGCTTACCAGGTTGGGTGTTCGTTTGGTTGATTCAGCTAAGGGTAGGTTATTTGTGCCATGTATTAATGGAATGAGGCAGTGGATTTTTGAAGAAGCGCATGGTGCGCATTACTTGATTTATATAGGGCCCACTTAGATGTACCACAACTTGCATAAAGTCTATTGGTGGAGTGGGATGAAGAGAGACATTGCAGAGTGTGTGGCTAAGTGCTCTTCATGTCAGCAGGTTAAGATTGAGCATCAAAAGCCTAGTGGGTCTATATAGGAGTTCATTATTCCCACATAGAAGTGGGAAGAAGTGAACATGTATTTCATGACAGGTTTGCCTCATACTCTTCATCAACATGATTTGATTTGGATCATTATAGACAGGATGACCAAATCCGCTTATTTCTTACTAGTCTATACCTCTTACTCAACCAAGGATTATACCAAGCTCTACGTTAAAGAGTTGTTCTAATTACAGGGAGTTTTGTTATCTATCATTTCAGATAGAGGTATGCAGTTCACCTCTCACTTTTGGAAAGCCTTTCAAAAGGGTCTTAGTACCCGAGTTCACCTCAGTACAGCCTTTCACCCTCAGACAGATGGTCAAGCAGAAAGGACCATTCAGACATTAGAAGATATGTTGAGAACGTATGTTGTTGACTTTAAGGGAAGTTGGGATGACCACTTACCCTTGATTAGTTTGCATATAATAACAATTATCATTCCAATAGTTAGATGGCTCTGTTTGAGGTACTATATGGAAGGAGATTTAGGTCTCCCATTGGTTAGTTTGAGGTAGGCGATACGACGTTGGCAGGTCTTGACTTAGTATTTGATGACTTAGAGAAGGTTCAGTTAATCAAGGAGAGGCTTAAGACAGGTCAGAGCTGACAAAAATCGTATACCTTGAGTTTGAGATTGGTGATTATGTGTACTTGAAAATCTCTCCCATGAAGGGAGTGAAAAGGGTTTGGTAAGAAGGGGAAGCTTAGTCCCCGATTTATTGGTCGTTTCTGAATTCTTAGCCATTTTGGAAAGGTAGCTTACGAGCTTGAGTTGCCTTCAATCTTAGCTTCAGTACACCCAATATTTCACGTCTCCTTGCTAAAGAAATGCATTGGTGACCCAATATTTGTAGTCCCTATAGAGAATATATACATTTAGGACAGTCTCTCTTATAAAGAAGTCCTAATGAAAATCATGATCATTAGATCTGTAGACTGAGGAACAAAGAAGTTCCTTTGGTCATAGTTCTTTGGCGAAATCAGTCTGTTGAGGGAGCTACTTGGGAAACAAAAGCAGATATACGAACCAAGTATCCTCACCTCTTCACTGTAAACTCAGACTTAACTTGAGGTAATAGTCCTCCTTAGATTTACTCAGTTCCATGCTCAGATTACCTTTACAAACTTGGTGTCAATTACCGTTGCATATTAACCTTATGATAGTAATTCATCCATAAATCAGTTCAACCATGTAATCATGCTTCAGTTATATATGTTCAGTATAAAAATACAGTTTATCAGTATTACAGTCATGTAATCATGCTTCAGTTGTGCATGTCCAGTATGTAAACTTAATCTATCAGTATTCTTAGTTCAATAAGTCTTATTCAAGGACTAATGTTCCCAAGGGGGAGATATTATAAGGCCCCATAAGATGCTAGGTTTATTTCAGCTCATTATTGTATGTAGAAAGGGGTTCAAGACATAATATTTTATTAAGTGTTACGACTTAGTCATTTATAGAACCCTCGAACTTTGATGAATTTTAATTCGACCTTCCCAGTCTTAAAACACCAATTTCCAAGTTGATTCATGATTAGAGTCACTTGTAGGTCATCTCAGGTGAGTTTTGAATTTTTTAAACCAGCGTAAGGATGAGTTTAGATATCCAAAACAACAAGGGATTGCGATAGGGCCGCGTCGCGAGGGACAGTTGACCCAGGCTCAAGGTCGCGCCACAAAGAATGCTTGACCCAAGCAAGGGTCGCATCGCGAGGGCCGCTTGACCTAAGCAGGGGTCGTGGCACGATGGGTACCCTATCCAGTATTTTTTTATCTGGGTTTGTAGGGGAAAATGGGTAATTTTCCCTTACATAATTCAGCTAAAACACGATATTAAGCCCCAAAAAGAGAAAAATTCATTCTTTATTCTCAAAATCCTCTCAAGAATAAACCGTAGTTTCATTAAGCTCAATATTCAAGTCCCAATAATTCACCACAATTCTCAAGAGATAAACAATTAAGGTATGTTAGGTGTTCATCCTTGGGTTTCCTTCACCCTTGGAGTTCAAGAACTCTTTTTAAAACTACAAGATTATAGATTTAATGATTTACATGTTTTAACTGGATTATGTTCATATAGGTATTGCTTTTTGGTTTTCAAATCAAGATTTATTACAAGTTTCAACTGAATTAATTAGCATGTATATAGAGTTGTGTGATCCTCATATTAAAACCCTTGATTTGCAAGTTGATTGTGGTAGCCATGATGTTTTTATTTTGATGATTTCCATGTGCATTAATTATGCTCCCCAAGTGTTTGATAGAATGACTATATGAATTGCGTAGTGAATTCATGACATGTTATCATGTGGTCGCATTCATGTACAAGTTCATGCCTCTCAAGTGTTTGACAAAATATCTAAATGAATGCATAGTGAATAAGTAATTAATGTAATGCTTTCAAGATTTGCCATGTTTTGTTATTGATGCTATTGAGTCCTGAGGGTATTCAATGCCCAAAAATCTAGTTATTTACCTAAAATTACAGTAGCTATAGAATAGTCTCAGTATTGTCACGAACAGTAGCACTCAGTCAGTTACAGAACTCAGTGAACTCATTCCAGTTCAGCCAGTCAACATGATCAGTAATAGTTCAGTCAATCCTAGTACACTCTAGTGATCAGTTCAGTGACTACTCAGTTAGGAGTAGGATTCAGCACCGAGCGAACCTAGGGATGGGAGCTCACCTACTAGTTAAGGGTGTAATATCTAGTAGCAGTCCCTTAGTTCCAGAACTACGTAACCAGCGTAGGTTAAGTTTATCAACCTGCCAGTTGAGGGTAAAACATATATCACCTGTCAGATAAGGTTGATTATTTAGTGGATCCACATAGTCATTGTTAGTACCCATGGAACGATTTTAACACCCTTTCAGCTGGGGTCATAGGTTGGACCCCAACTCAGTTTATCATCGGGGTATATCAGTTAGATGAATACTCCCACAGTTACAATTTTAGTTTCAGACTCAGTATAGAACTCAATTCAGTTCTACAGAATCAGGACTTTCAAAAATAGTCACCCATTTATCAGTAATATATTTATCAGTTAATCTTTGATATTAGTTTTCCAGTTATTAGAACTCAGTATTCAGTTTTAGTATGATCTCAGATACAGTATATATATATATATATATATATATACACACACACAGTATTGCAAATCAGTATTTACAGCAGTTTCAGTTATCCATGTGCTCTTATTCAATTATGTTCATATCATTAAACCAGTTTTTATTCATATATATGAGCCCATGCATTTTCTCATCACCTCACCTAGTATACCAGTACATTCCACGTACTGATGCATACTCTTTTTTATGCTATGATGTCTCATATCATTGGTTGGACGCTCAGGTTCCTAACCGTACTTAGCAGCTCAGGTTATCAACATTAGTTATAGTGGTGAGTCCTTATATTTTGAGGACAGAGTTATTAATCCAGCATTCTAGTAGTCCAGTATGTTCAGTAGTCAGAGTTAGTTGGGGACTTGTCCTATAAACTCTATATACAAACAGTTAGAGGCTTTCAAACTAGACTATTTCAGACAGATGTTCAATTTTTTTCAGCACTACTATTAGTATTTAGTATTTCGAGAACCTTATGGCATTTAAGTTATATTTTTGCACATGTTTTAAGTATTATTATTATTCAACACTCACAGCAGGTACCAGTCAATGGGTTAGCTTGTGGTCCTTTGGGATTGTAAGCACCATGTGACGCCCAGGGCGCAGTCTCGGGTCATTATAGATTATGGCTAAGGTGTAAACTTAGGTCACGACAATAAAGTTATAGGGACTATATGTATAAATTAAACAAAACTATGAGGCATCTTTATATGCACCCAAAAGGGTAAAACAAACCTAAAAAAGATCCATCAAAAGAGAAAAATCATACACATACCTTTTAAATGCACAAAATTGAGGTAAAAGTTGCACAAGGGTCTAAAATAGACAAAATAAACTCTAAAACAAGCATCTAAAGCCAAGAGATTAATTAGAATAAATAATAAAAGAAACAAACACCAACATTATAAAATCCTAATATCTAAATTAATATTTCGCTTAATCGAATCAAAAGCTACATGAGAACTTCATAAACCCTAAAATCATAATATAAAAATAAGAGAAAGTTGTAGAATTTCAACAACACCAACATCATAAAAACCCAAAGTTGGGACAATATAATGTTATAATGCAATGAAACCCAAAATTATTTACTTATATAAGCAAGCATATAAGACTAAAAAAGCTTACAAATATATATATATATATACTAGGCCGGGTAGGAGTTTAAAATAAACTAAACTCTAACATTATGGGTTCTTTTGTTCTTACTTGAATACCAAACTTCTTGATCGACGAACGTAGAAGTAAATCAGAGTAGACAATTGAAGTTATTTACCTTCACATTCACCTAAAATCGTGGATCCAAAGTGTAGAAGTGAAACACCTAGGCTTGGAACCATGAGAAAAATTTCTTCATTTGATGTCACTAGGCTAGATACGACTAAGGGCATGAGTCATACCCCTTGGATACGAGTTGTAGACCCCCTCTAGTACCCTAGGTTATGTGGTAAGGGTTAATCACTATCCTAGGTATGGGTTATCCCCCCCTCCCCAATCATACACTAAGGTATGAGTTGTACCCAACATGGTCGTATAGAGTGGTGTCTTGAACTTGGAGTGGACTATTTTTGGTACCAGTGGTATGTACAGTTTAGGGCATGATTCATACCCTTTATATATGACTCAAGGGTTTGTATTCATACCCTAACCATTATATATGACCTAGGATAAGCCTAGGGTACAATTTAAGGTACCACTCATACCCTAGGATACGGTTGACTCAAGTGAGTCATACCCAACATCATGGTCATTTTCCAGTATATAAGTAAGGGCCCTATGGTTATTTCCTACCCCTAAAACCCTAAGTCCCCTTAATATATAAGTGTGTGTGGCCTTGTAAGACATATTTTTAGTAGATCAAACATCCTAAATACTATCTTAAGCATATTTTGGAGAATTAGAGGCTAGGGTTTCAAGGGTGTTCATCTGGGGGCAAGAGGAGTCAAGTCTTCTTTGGTGAATTATCTTTCTTAAAGCATGTAACTCACTCCCTTGTTAAATAACTTAAAAACATGTATTTCACACTTGGATTAGTAAGTGTACATGGTGGTTTTGAAATCAAATGAAAAGGGTTTTTGTTGTCAATGATGGATAATGTGTGTTCTTGCTTGAGCTTGTGATTATACATGTTATTAGTGATGGCTTACATGTGTGGGTACTTTTTGTATGTGTTCTAACATATAGGTTTTAAATAACCCTAATAATGATGAATTCCACCATGAATTGGTCTTGATAAAGGTATGCACATAAGGTGTTTGTGAAAATGCTAAATGAATTATCTAGTCACATGTTAATGGTGTGTTGAACTAGGGTATTGGTCTAGTGAATATGAATTAGATAAGATATTTTTATAATTCATGTGAGTACTTAGTAAATGATTGGCAAAGACCTTGTTGACCATGTATTGAGTCATGATGAATGTGAATACTTGGTAAATAGTGGGTAAGAATCTTGTTAATTATGTAATAGATTAATTTATGACTTTAGATGGTATGATGGCATAATAAGTATGAATGGTTGATAAATGGTATTGTAAAGATGTTTTTATCCATGTAATTAGTTAACCATGTTGGTTTGATGGCTAAGAAAGAGGTTCAATCCCCTAAACATGAACTTGAATTATATTTAGAACTAAAGTGTGGTATAGAAATACTAATGAAGAATGATGGGTTTGATAAGGGTCTTGATGACCACCGAATGAATTGAATGATGATTTGAGTTAAGGCATTATCCTAATAAGGTGTTCAATATATAAATGTTCCCATAAAGGCCTTATGGTCTCATGTGGTTGTATTTTGGATAAATGGTTCAAGTCCTTAAGAGTTGAAATGAATTGTATGAATGCTAAAGGATGAACTAAAGGGGTTAAGAGCTCAAATTTCAACTAGCAAATGGCAATTAAATGGCTTGTAGTTGGAGTCCCTCATCCAATGAGATGGCTTATGGTTGAAGTCCCTCGCCCAATGAAATGGCTTATGGTTGGAGTCTCCTACCCAATGAGAAGGCCTGTGGTTAGAGTCCCTCACCCAATGAGATGGCTTGTGGTTGGAGTTCGTCGCCTAATGAGATGTCTTGTGGTTAGAGTCCCTCACCCAATAAAATATCTTGTAGTTGGAGTCCCTCGCCCAACAAGATGTCTTGTGGTTGAAGTCCCTTGTCCAATGAGATGGCTTGTGCTTGAGTCCCTCACTCAATGAGATGGCTTATGGTTGAAGTCCCTCGACCAATGAAATAGCTTGTGGTTGGAGTCCTTCGGTCAATGAAATAACTTATGGTTGGAGTCCCTCACCCAATGAGATATCTTGTGGTTGGAGTCTCTTGCCCAATGAGATGGCTTGTGGTTGGAGTCCCTCGCTCGATGAAATGGCTTTTGGTTAGAGTCCATTTCCTAATGAATTTGGTTGAGTTGGTTTGAGGTTCGGATCCCCTTGACTAATGTAACGGAGAAGTTTAAGGTTTTAAAATTGGTAAGGTGAAAGGTTGAAAATTCTTCACTCCATGTATCATGAATGAATGCTTTAAGAATGATTAATATGACTCTTTCCATGACTTGGCATTCTATATATAAAGATATGTATATGTCTCTTCATATATGCTTATTCTAATGTAACAAGATTAAAAAAACCCAACGTGAAACCAAGAAAACCCAATGTGAAGACAATTCTTCCCCAATCTGAAACAAGAAAAATAGTAAAAGTAATTTAAAAAAACCATCCCAACTGAAACCCCAAAAAGTAATATAATAATTTAAAAAAAAAACTCTAAATTAAAAAAAAACACCCACAACGTCAAACCAAAAAAATAATATATAATATAATAGTAATAATTAAAAAAAACTTCTCCTAGCGCCTTTTGTCCCAAAAAAAAAAAAAACCTTTCTCATCTTCCGCAGGTTTTAGCATAACTTTTTATGCAAAAGTTGGTCAAGAAAACCTCAAAAATTGACAAACAATAATTTCTATCCCATATAAAATAGGCTTTTATGTACCTTTTGCCAATTGTTTTAAAAACCATGTATATTTTATTTTTTTCATCCTCACCATACTTTTTTTCAGGGACAATTTCTCTCAATTTTGTCGCTTCTCCAGGTTCTCTTCTTTAGGTTCTCTTTGTCAACTCATTTTAGCTTATTTGTCATAAAATCTTCCTTTTTTGTATTATTACGTGTTGCTTGCTTATTAACGATTTAAACACAATATTAATTATTATGCTAAAAATTTAGCTTACATTCTTAATATATCTAATTTGTGTTATTAGTTTGATTTATGTTCTTAATTGATTTAATTTGTATTTATTTATAAGTAACGCTCTTCCTCACTTAAATATTTTTGCCCTTAATTAAAAATCTCTTCTTTAGACAAAGAAGAATATAAGAAGTACCAAATTTTAAAAATAGGTTCATTATAGTCAAACAGGAAGGTGAAATTGGTGTAAACAACAAAAATGAGTCTATTAGGCTCAAATTAGGGATCAATGGATTCTTAATTGCATTTGGCTTGACATTTTAGTTTACAAGAGTCTTATAATTTGTTGATTGTTGAGGCTCAAGTAATTTAGTGGAGTTAGGGTTAAATTCTGTAGAGATACAGGTCATAGTCTTTTACACCTCTTTGAGCCAGGTATTTTCCATGTGAAAAATCACTGTGTTATTTACTAACTATTTTAGTTAGCTTGAAATATGTTAGGCAGCTTATTTCATCAATAGGCAACAGCTAGGCTAAAATAAGGTAATTAGTAGGGCACTCACTCTAACAAGTGGTATCAGAGTGAAGTTTTCTTAAAAAGGTTAGTACCTAAGAAAAGATCACTTTGATGAATTCCGCACTACCTACTAGTTACAGTGAAGGTTAATCCACCACTAGACCTTCACTCTTTGATGTCTCTCACTTTATCTGGTGGAAAGCTAGGATGGAAATATTTCTCCAAGGAGAATACTACGAGTTGTGGAAAAGGATCACTGATGATCCAACTATCCCAATGAAATTGGTTAATGGTGAACGAGTCAAGAAAGTGATAAGTAAATTTACTGTTGATGACTTGGTTGCATTAAGGAAGAATGCAAAGGCTAAGAACATTTTAGTGTGTGTACTAGGTTCATATGAGTACAACAGAGTGTCAAATTATACCACTGCCAAGCAAATATGGGATGCTTTAGTTAATGCACATGAGGGCACCTCTCAAGTAAGAAAGTTTAGAATTACTCCTCTTTACTAAATATGAGGCTTTCAAAATGAAGAAAAATGAATCTCTTCATGAGATGATGACAAGGCTCACAGGTTTAACAAATGAATTAGCTTCTTTAAAAAAAGTAATCCCTACTGAGGAATAAGTTGAAAAGGTGTTGAGGGTATACTTAAGTCTAGATAGGATGTCAAGGTTGCTGCCATTAGGGAAGCAAAGGATCTCACTCGGATGACTCTGGATGAACTAGTGGGAAATCTAAAAACTTATTAAATGCAAATTGATGAAATCTAGAAGGAATTAGCAGCTCCTGCAAAAACTTTGGCTTTGAAGGCATCTGACAGTGATGAAGCAATTGAACTGGATGAAGAACAAGTTGCTTTCATAACTAAGAGCATTGAAAAAATCTTCAAAAAAAAAAAAAGGAAAAAGTAGCAAAAAATGTTCCAATGACAATCCTACTGGATGTTACAAGTGCAGTAAGACTGATCATCAAATCATGGATTGTCCGAAAATTGAATGGAGAAAAGAAAGAGTTAAGAAGGAATTGAAGAAAAAGGCTAAGAAAAATGAGAAGGAAAATATCCTATTATAGCCACTTGGGGATTTGATTCAAATGAATTAGATGATGAAGAGATTAATGAAACTGCACTCATGGCCATTGTAGATTCAGACTTGGAAGAAGAAGACAGTACTTCTGAGGTAAGTGTTCATGAGATCAAGGAAAAATTACATTTATTTTCTAAAAATAAACTTGTTTCCATAATGAGTGCTCTAATTAATGATTCCAAGAATTAACTTCTGACAGGGATGAGTTATTCAACAGTCTTGCAAGTCTCAAATTTGATTTTATTGATCTAGAAGATTGTAAGAACTCTATTAAAAAGAAAACTACACTCTTAAGGAACAGGTTGGTCAACTTGATTCGTCAAATCTGACTCTAAAATCTAAAATCTTAAAACTAACTCTTTCTGAAAAAAAGAAAAAAGAAAAAAGGTCAAAAGCGAGGAACAAGAAATTATTGAACTTGAATTGACTAGGTTCAAACAAGAATGTAGTGATGAAAAGAAAAAGGTGAACAGATTAAGCCAAGAAATCACTAAACTAAAGCTTGATATTGAAAGGGAAAACAGATGGACAAATTCCTCAAGAATTGTTCATCAACTGGGTGAAGAAACTCACAATAAAAAGGCTAGACTAGGGTTTTACAAAAGTTTTAATGTTTCCCAGGATTTGTGCTATATATGTGGTAATCATTGACATCCTACTACTGAATGTCCAGTTGCTGCTAATATCAGATCTAGGAGCACAAATTTGGCAAAGAAATCAAACTTCAACACATCTTATACCAATAAAAGAAAAATCAAAACTGGTTCGGGGAACAAGTCATACAACTTGTTGCCTCCATGGGCTAGAAGAAATTTGATTCATTATTTTACTCATAAGAAAGGACCTAAGCTCGTCTGGGTTCCTAAATCTAACCTCTGATTTTCTTTTGCAGATAAGAGTGAAAGAAAACAAGAGGCACTGGTACTTGGATAGTGCTTGCTCTAAACACATGACGGGTGATAAGCAAAAATTTCTTTCACTCTCTAAAATAAGCGAAGGGGGGGTGTCATTTGGTGATGGAAAAAAGGGAAACATTATAGGAGTTAGAAGGATTGGGACCTCTCAATCAACGGCACTAGAATATTTCTACCTTGTTGAAGGATTGAAGCACAACCTGCTTAGTATATTTCAATTATGTGATAAAGGTAACAAAGTAAGTTTTACTTCTGCAAGTGTCAAGGTCAAAAGGATAGATACCAAGGAGGTTGTTCTCACAACAAGAAGACACAGTAATTTGTATAAAGCTGAAATAATGAACATGCCAAGCACAAGGCGAACCTATCTGAGTGCTATAGAGAATGATCCCCTCCTTTAGCACAGAAGACTTGGACATGCAAGTCTGAAATAATTACACAAGCTTTCTTCCCAAGATATGGTGCTGGGCTTGTCCAAAACCAAGTTTAAGGAAGAGAAAGTTTGTAGTGCTTGTGTAAGGGGGAAGTAGTTAAAGTCTTCTTTCAAACCAAAGAACCATGTCAGCACAACCAAGTGCCTTGACCTGATCCATATGGATCTTTGTAGACCAATGAGATTTAAAGCAGAGGTAGAAAAAGGTATGTATTTGTGATTGTTGATGACTATTCTATATTTACCTAGACATTGTCTTTAGTTTCCAGAGAAGATGGTTTTGATGTCTTTTCTATATTCATGAAGAACATAGAAAAGAAACTAGGCATCCCTTAATTTACATAAGATTTGACCATGGTATAGAATTTGAAAATGCCAAATTCTGAGATTTCTATTCCACTAATGGTATAGATTACAATTTTTATGCTCCTAGAACACCTCAGTAAAATAGAGTAGTGAAAAGAAAAATAGGACTTTGAAAGATATGGCTAGAACAATGATGCTTGCAGGAAATCTTGTAAAAAACCTTTGGGCTAAGGCAATCAATATTATTGCATACATTATAAATAGATGCATGATTAGGCCTATTCTAGAGAAGATTCTCTATGAATTACTAAAAGGGAGAAATTAAATATCTGTCACTTTATAACTTTTGTTTGCAAGTGTTTCATTCATAATAATGGTAAAGAAAAATTGGAAAAATTTGATGCTAGAAGTGATGAGGGAATCTTTCTAGGATATTCACATCATAGTAAGGCATATAGGGTCCTAAATAATAGAAAAAATTGTGTTAAAGAAAGTGTGCATATAGTATTTAATGAATCTTGTGCTAAGATTAATATGAAGGAAGAAAGTAATTCTGAAGACAAGTGATGGAACAGTTTGAACAACCTGGTCCATCGACTGGAGAACCTGAACCTAGAGGCACCTCGATAGGGGAACTGATATTGGAGTTACACTGACATGGGGAACTGAACCACCAACTACTCCAGCTTAAACTAATCATTGTGATCCTAACAGTTGTTAAGAATTGGTCCCAAAAGGATGCAAGTATCAAGGATCTCATCCTATTGAAAATATTCTCACCGATCTCACCTCAGGAATCACTATAAGATCTGGATTAAGGAGCATGTTTGCTTTCAAAGCATTTTTATCTGTGATTGAATCAAAGAAAATGGATGAAGCACTTCTTGATGCTGATTGGATCATAGCCATGCAAGAAGAGCTAAATCAGTTTGAAATAAGCAAGGTTTGGCACTTGGTTCCACCCCCAAAATATAGAACCGTGATTGAAACTAAGTGGGTGTACAAAAAGAAAGTTGATAAACATGGAATAGTTACAAGAAACAAGGAAAGATTTGTGGTCCAAGGATACAATCAGGAAGAAGGCATAGACTTCGATGAGACTTTTGCCCCGTAGCAAGACTTGAAGCAATCAGACTTCTTATGGCCCTTATTGCTTATAAGGAATTCAAACTTTACCAAATAGATGTAAAGAGAACATTCTTGAATGGTATTCTCAAGGAGGAAGTTTATGCGAAATAACCTTTTGGATTTAAAAGTAAGGAATTTCCTGATTATGTTTATAAGCTTGACAAGGCTTTATGTGGACTGAAACAAGGTCAAAGATCTTGGTATGAAAGATTATCGAAATTTCTTTTGGAGCATGGACATACTAGAGGTAAAATTGACAACACTATCTTCTTAAAAGCTGATGGGAAGGATTTTTTAATTATACAGGTGTATGTTGATGACATAATTTTTGGCCCCACTAACATCAACATGACTCATGACTTTGCCAAACTTATGAGTTGTGCATTCTAGATGAGTATAATGGGCGAGCTAAATTTTTTTTCTTAGGGCTGTAAATCAAACAAATAGATACTAGAACCATAGTTCATCAACAAAAAGGTCAAAGAACTTCTCAAAAAGTTCTTCATATGGGAAGCAAAGGAGATCAATACTCCAATTGCCACTGCCACCAAGCTTGATATGGATGAAAAAGGTCCATCTTTGGAGCAAAAATTATATAGAGAGGTGATAGGATCACTACTTTACCTTATAACAAGTAGACCAAAATTGTGTTCAGTGTGGGATTTTGTGCAAAGTTTCAAGCAAATCCCAAGGTGTCTCATGTTAAATTGGTGAAGAGAATTTTCAGATATCCCTTTGGTATCCTAAAACTAGTAATTTCAAATTAGTAGGATATTTTGATGCTGACTATGCAGGCTATTTAGTGGGTAGAAAAAGCACCACAGGTATGACACACTTCCTTGGATCATGTCTAATGACTTGGTTCACCAAGAAATAAAACTCAATAGCTCTATCTACTGCTGAGGCTGAGTATATTGTTGTTGGGTTATGTTGTACTCAATTGTTGTGGATTAAGCAATAACTCATGGATTTTGGTATGGATGTGGGATGTGTTCCTTTTTTATGACAATACAAGTGTCATTAATATTGCAAAGAACCTTGTGCAATATAAAAGAACTAAATATGTTGATATTAGACATCACTTTCTTAGAGATAATGTTGAAAAGGTCTTGTATCTATCATGTTCTGTTCTATTGAAGATCAAATCGTTGATGTTTTCACAAAGGCGCTAAGTAGAGAACACTTTGAGAAAAATAGGTTAGAATTGGGAATGATTAAGATTGCATAACCTACCCTTAATGATTGGCTAGAACAATTACCGTATTCCTAAAATCTCAGCTATTTTTTTAGTATTGTACATTTATTTGTGTGTGCCAATTTCAGTATAATGATAATTTAATTAAGTCATAGTTTTAGTCATACAAAATCTAAGAGAGCTAGGGTGTTGGAACTCATGGACATAGCAAGGTATGATTTACTTCATTCACTTATTAAGTAAGTATTATGGAACATCTAGGCATTTGTGTTCCTTTTAATTCAAAAGAGGAGACTCCTAACCGCCAAAATACCAAAAGTCTCTCTTCTTTGAAAAAACTGTTGCCACCTCTGCCAAGGGTCACATCTCCTTTTCCCACTTAAATACACCTGACACACCAAATTACACCTATACGCTTCATCTTTCTTTTTCCTATTCTAAATTCAATTCACCTCTTACGCTATAAAACCTCACTCATCCATTTTCTAAGATCATCTATCTCTCTATCTAAAATACTGCTCTTACCTATTCCATCCTTGAAAATCTTTGAGCTCACATCAATGGCTTCTCAAAAATCCTCATCCAATTCTAAAGACAAATCCACCACATCCTTCCCTCCTATCACCTCACTTGTCATTCACCCTGATTTTGCCTTAGTTTCATAAATTTCCCCTTCAATTCTAATTAAGTTGTCTGATTTTAGGTCCTGGTATGATTTCAAATTCATGATTGATTCCTTTGCCCAAGATCCTATTTGCAACCATTCTTATTCATCAGACACTGTTCAAAATATTGCTCCACTAAAAATTCTCTTGCCTGAGACTGAGCCTTCTTTCTCTTCCATGTCACTATCTATTCCTAAAATTACTCCAAGACGGTTCTGTTCTCGTATAGTCAAAGCTTCTAAGGATTATATTACCATTTCATATGATGAACAATTCATTGAGAGATCCTCTAAACCTACCTCTATTTGCACCCCTCATATACGAAATTGTAAAAGGCAAGAAGAAACTTCACTTGAGGCTGCTCTTCAAGCAATAAAAAAGAAGAAATCTTTTTCTTCACGTCCTGTCACTCCTCCCTCTTGTTTTGATCTCCTTCTTTAAACTATTTGAAAAGGGCAAACTTATAAACGCTCTATTTCTAAGCCTTCTACATATAAGCCTACCAAATCTGCTACCCCTTCTTCCTCCTCGAGAAAACCCATTCCCAAAAAATGTCCTCAGTTTGTTTCCACATCCAAAACTACTTTGAAAACCAGATCTATGAAATAGGTTCCATAACTTGTTCCTTCCTCTGATTATGAAGCTACTGGGTATACTATGCCTCTCTCTCTAAAGATTGAGCTTGATATTCCCTTCCATACTAACATCCATACCTCTAAAACTATGAATGGGGGAATTTGTTGAGATGGTTTTGGTGATTAACATGACATATGAAACATGTTAGTTGAAGTGGTCCAGTAAACTAGGGTACTGGAAGATGAAGATAAGACATGAATGCTTGAGATCAGGACTTGATAAAATCTTTGTGATTAATCACATGTAAAAAATAAGAAGTTGTGTTCGGGTACAACACCTGAAGATAAGTGAAAGAGAGAGTTTCACTCAGATGAAGAGAATGACTTGAAGAAGGACTTTGACTTAACAACAAACTCTGATGAGTTGAAGAGTCCAACTGAAGATAGAAGATTAATGACATGAAGGACTCTTTAAAGAGTTACTGTTAAATAGAGAAAGTGACACCGACAAAAACTTACGCACTTACAAAGATAGCAATCAAAGACAAATTATCTCTGCAGTTCCAAAGTTTGAAGGAGTCATAGTTGAACTTGTTCCTATTACTTAAAGTTAAGGAGTCTTAGACTTTATGTATTAGGTTGGTTCTTGAGTTGTACTATTTATCTAACTCTAGTCTTAGTGAAGTATAAACTGAGTTAGGATCAATGTCTTCAAGTTGGGGAACTCGAAGACTTGGGAACACTCACCTTGGGAGGTTTGTGTTTTGTAGAAGTAAGAATTAGAAGTTTATAATTGCTAATTTACAAGAGTCTTGTAATTTGTTGATTGTTAAGGCTCAGGTGATTTAGTAGAGTTGGGGTTAAATCCTGTAGAGATACGGATCGTGGTTTTGTTTACACTTCTTTGAGCCGAGTGTTTTTCACGTGAAAAATTATTGTGTTATTTACTTACTATTTTAGCTAGTTTGAAATACGTTAGACTACCTGTTGATGACAGGCAATAGCTAGGCTAAAATAAGGTAATCAGTAGGGCACGCACTTAACACATTGCATATTGCATTTTATAATTATTGCAGATTGTGGCATTCAGTTGTTGTTGTTGTTAGTTGTATAGGGCCTATGGGACTTAGTGTATTTTGTGTAACTATGGTGATATAAGATTAGTTGAGGACAGGTAGATTTGTATTCGAGTTGTCAGTAGCAGGTTGTTCGTATTGTAGTTGCAATAATTGGGTGATCTAAGATGCGATGTATTTTGTTTAAATTGTATTGCATTCACTATTATTTGAATATAGTTGGAACCTGTTGAGCTTATGGGAGCCCAGGTAGGTTATTATTTGAGAGGTTAATTACTTGTTATTTGGTTATTTGTGTCAGGAGCAGGAGAAGTGGATACAAACTATGCAAGTAGTATGGTTTTAGTAGAGTGTTTGTTTTGTGCAAATTACATCTATCATATTGTGGTTTCAATTTTGGGTTGTGTTGTTTCTATTATTTTGTAGCCTTTCATTTTCGGTACATTATTCGTACTGACATCCTCATTGTCTGGGAGGCGTTGTATTCATGTCTGCAGGTTATCACGTAGATAGGAGTCCTTGTTGTGTGTGGTCAAGTTTAGTTGATAGTACACTATTTTTTCGGAGTTACTAAGTCTGAAGTCTGCTTTTGCTTTGTGTAGATGATGGGTATGTCAGGATCCTATCCTAACTAGGTGCTAGCAGTTTTTCATCTTAAAGGTTTTTAGACGTCTGTTGTGGGTCTGGTAAGCAGTTGTGGTCTTGTTAACCTTATTGTTAGTTGTATTCTTAATTTTGACATTGTCAGCTTTGTGTATATATCTGTGTGTTGGGATGGTTTTCGCGCAATTGTTATATGAAACAACTTTGACGATCTGCTTTGTTATTTTTTTATCTTTATATTAGGCATGCTTGGTATTGTTGGGACCTCGTTGGCATGTTTGTTGATTTGTTTTCAGTCGGTTTGCTCGGTCAAGTGAGACATCGACTACCTGTCGCACCTCCTTAAATTTGGAGTGTGACATGTATCAATTGAAGAAATTTGTCATGGGTCATCAATGATAAATCTAGTCCTAGTTCATATCTTCTCTCACATATGCAAAGCCATATATGTAAGGAATTGATAACTTGAAGATGCATGTGTAGACATCTAAATTTGTGGGGCTCTACAAGAAGAATTCAATTTGTGTTAGAGTTCTTGGAGGGCACTCTACCCTAAACCCTAAATTACGCCTATATAAAAGGGTAAATATCCTTGAAGAGGCATCTCTAAAAGTCCCAATAAATTCATGGGATATTCATAAAGAGATCAAGATCTCAGAAATTCATGGATATTCATAAAGAGATCAAAACTCTCTCTTCTTGGTAATCAAATACATCGAGAAGGTCCCACAAACTTTCCTTTCATCGAGATCAAATCCAAATATTTCTACGTTCGAGAAATACGCTACTAACGGATCAAATCCAAATATTTCTACGTTCGAGAAATACACTACTAACGGTCCTCGGATCACGAGAAAATTAAGAGAGAAGAATCAAGGAAAGAACAGATTTGTACCCACATCATTTATCAATAAAAATCATGTTTCTTCATATATTTATTTGTGATTGCAATTTATTTCTGTCACTGTAAAAATTTGTTGGTAACAACATATTGGCTATCAACCTTCTAAGTTGCAACAGTTCGATGGCAACAAAAATTTCAAATAACATATTACTTCGTCGAGATGTGAAACAATGTTAGGACTTATGGTGATTATCTCGTCAAGTAGTTCGTCTATTCTCCCAAAGAAAATGCTTTTGATTGGTACATATCTCGCACTTAATTCTATATATAGTTAGAAGTAGTTGAAGCAAAAATTCTGCAGTTGTTTTTGTAGCACAAGGTGTATCATTAATATTATTGAAGTAGAAAAAACAAGTGTCATAAATGACATTCCACATTGATTGTCTCCTCCAACCCATCCAATGCCCCCAACCCTTGACCATCCCACTTCTCGCCACCCCCTTACTCCCACTCCTCACCCCACCCATCCAATGCCCCCAACCCTTGACCATCCCACTTCTCGCCACCCCCTTACTCCCACTCCTCACCCCACGCCATCCCATAATGTTTTGTTAGATTACGCAGAAATGCTCTTGAAATAATGTCTTCTTGCTTACTTAACAAACATTAAAAATTAAGTAAGAAATATATTTATTTTTCAAGAAAATATTTTTTAAAAAAATATATTTCGAGAAAACATTTTTCACTAGAAGGTTTCCGCGCTGTTGGTATGCTTTGTGCTTCCCTGTTTTGCTAAGCGTGGAGTCTTCTTTTGCTTTATGTAGATGGTGAGTACGTCGGGCCCTGTGCCGACTAGTTGTTTAGCAGCTTTTCATATTAGAGGTTTGCAGACGTATGTTGTCGGACTGGTAGGCAGTAGTCTTGTTACCCTTGCTGTCAGTTGTATTCTCAATTTTGGCTTTGTTGGCCTTGTGTATATATCTCTATGTCGAGCCAGTTTCTCTGCAGTTGTTATATGAAGCGACTTCTACCCAACACAATGACATCCTTTTTTCCCTTGACCATCAGTTTAGAGAGGAAAGGTGTCCGCGGAGATTGTCCGGAGCCAAGAAGATACAACCACTTTTATATGAAATTCTAAATTCCAACAAAGATTCAACCATTAAATGAAGAGTGAGCTATCCAACTGGGTTTGAATTTAAATTGTAAACTCGAGGGCAATTTGAGGTGTCCTGGGTTTGTATTAGTTATTAGGAATGTGCAAAATTGATTTGGAGACATTCTTGTGAGAGTCATAGCTTCGTTGAAGAGAGATAATTAAGGGCAATCATTCCCCAGTTTCTAGCCGCCTAAATCCTATTAAATGCCAAAAATTAAGATGATCGCTGATACATTTTAGTATGCATACCTGTTACAATGAGTAAAGGGATGATCAGTAGTAGGTATAAAGGTTAGCAACTCAGCATAATGCAAGTTATACTGAAGAGGGTATCTTCAAAATGCCACTGTTTCTAGATATAACAAAATTTAGATGACTTAATGCTGTTACAAAGCATAACACCAAAATGTTGATTTGATTTAAGACTCAGGATTAACATAGATGATGAAGATGAGGGTTAATTGTATTTATTTTGTATGTCTAAATGTTGGCAATAGATTTCTTCAATTACCAAATCTCAACTATGAAGCGGGCTGAACCTCTTTCTACTACCATATTTGTGATGCAAGTAATGGTTCAAAACTTATTCACACTTCATTGCACGGGTGACCTCCCATGCAGTTATGTCATGATGATCCTTAAGTCCTTCAACCTTTTTCCTGCAGTTCACCAATGCGACTTTGAATGTTTCATGCTCAAGGGATGATGGGTACATTATCTGCTCTTCCTGATTGTCAAATCCATAAAATGAAAAATAGTAAGAGAAATGAACACTCCTTTGTGTTATCAAACATCAAACACAAAGTTCCTATCAAAGGTCAATCATCAATAGTCTTTGAAAAAGTACGTACATACTATATAGTAATCCTTTGGCCAAACACATCGTCAGGTACCTAAACTTTGCACAAACTTTCACTTGGCACCTAAAGTGGATGATGTTCATTTTAAACAACTAAACTAGCCTCCAGTTGAGTCATTTTGGCACCTTTTGCCGACTTGGCACAGTATGTTTTGCACCTATTTTGAGCGCATGAAAGACTAAATTTTGCAACTTTTTATTTTTTTTCTCTTCTCCTTCCCCAACACTTCCTCCACACCCATTTCCACCTTCCTTTACTGCTTTGCTACCGTGTTGCTGCTAATGTATCCGTAATCGTAGTTATTCACTATTTGCTTCCACCATCTTCATAAATTACAAAAATTTCTCCAGAATAATTTTTGCCCATAATTGCAAAACGAATTGGAAAAAATATATATATTTGAGCTACTCCATCGTTGACCTCCGTCGCCGCCACCAACATTTCATCTCTGGCAGAACACTAATCATTAAACCAACTAGAAAACTCCATCACATCCAATGACACTTTCAACCAGTCAAACACCCAAAGCATGAACTCCAACCATTTCCGTCAAACACCAACAACCCACACTAACAAGCAGTCACTCTCCTCCGCTCCAATTTCCGATCAAATCCCACAGGAAAACACCCATCACCACCATTAAATTTAATCCATCAACAAACCCTCCATTCCAATTTAACAATTAGGCACACCCAATTTCATAACAAAATAAAAGTGTATTTGTTAAATAATTTTGATTTTGGGTCAGATTCCCATGGAAGCTCATTCCAATTCCATAGAAGCTCAACAAAAAAGTCAACCCAGGAAAGAGAGGTTGGGGTGGAGTGGGGGGTTAAACTAAATAGTGTTTTCTTTCATTTTATTTAAAAATGACATGCAATTATTTGATTTGTTGTTTAGCCACATCATTACGAGTGTATTACCCTCTCTTTGTTAGTTACGCTAATTGTTAAAAAAGTGACACAGATGATGGCTACCTTAGATGTTCAAAATGAACAGCGTCCACTTTAGGTGCCAAAGTGAAAGATCGTGCCAACTTGAGGTGTATGTCGATGTGTTTGGCCTAATCTTTTGAAGTGCCAAAGTATTCTAAATTCTGGAGACTACATATGGAATACTATAATTGCCTGTTTATGGTACTCATAAAATAGAAAAAATAAATCAAAGTGGTTAAATTTCACCTTTTTTCTAAAAATTCATGACAAGTGAACAATTTTGCTCCTGAAGAAATCAGCTGGTAGGTAGGTAGGTGTGTGTGTGTGAGAGAGAGAGAGCTGGTATCAGAAAATTGTCGAACTAGTTGTCCAAATTCCAGTTTTCATGTCAGGTAGTTGGGCTTTACCTCTGGTAGTTCACAGAATTCATCAGGAGTTATTTGCAGCAACTCCACAGCAGTTTGACCAGTGCACCAGGCAAAGAGTTTTCCACTCTCATCTGCAAGAGTTATTTTTAAATGGAAATTCCGTGCCAGTTCTGCATTGCATTTACGTTGACAGAAGTTGCACTTCAGGTCTTCACTGGAACCATCATCAAGAAAATAACCACAAGATGTATGTGATAGTCTCGTAGTCACGTGACAATGTTGAATTTGATCCAACCAGACTCTACATATCTGGAATACAAACAACACCACAACCATAATTAGAAGTGCAGATTCTCCAATCACTTCAGTTCTGCGTAAGTAGCATGATGACAACAGAAAACAGAATCAATGAGACTCTGTTAAGGTGATAATATTCTCTGTATCTCTAGCATTGTACCAGAGGGGCTTAGTAGGAAACTCATACTTCAAAAGCTCAATTCTTTAACTTCATCACACTTTTTAATATTTGGAATACATAAGTGATCAAGCAGCTGAACAGACCCCAATCACATAGAAAGTTGTTCAACTTTTCATGTGATGCAGAACCTGTAAAGCTTGAGCAAGAAGCAATACCTGAGTTGCTTGTTCTGAGAGACAACTCATTGAAATTTGTTTTTAGTTACTCAAGTAATATTTAGCAAAATAAGTTGTTTAGTTTAGGATAAATTTGAATTTCAAATTTCTGTTAGGTTTGTTTAGTTGTTGAGATATTTTAGGCTCTTTTGAATTTCAAATTCTTCATATTATGTGCTTTATGTTGGCTATTTAAAACCCTCCAATGCTTAATAAAATCGTTGAAAGACATTTTAAATCAATTAAGAGACCACCTTTTTTTTTTGCTGCCCCATCTTTTAAAAAAACCAACAGAACTTAAAAAATAGGACTGTTAAATTGTCATGAAGCTTGTCTGTTTTCACCAGATGCAATCATTTGAAGTCAACACTGGCATAAGAGCTATAAACCCAGATCTTATAAACCAGTTCTCATAAAAAGTAAATACCCCTTAGACATTAAGGGAGGCTAGAATCCTAGCCATTTGCAGGGAGATCTTGAACATGAATGACATGTTCAAAGCAAGAGAACATACCCAAGTACCAGCAGGCTCAGCTGATAAATCAGAAAGGCAGGATAACTTGTGAAGACAAGATGAGTTAAGCAGCGCCGGTAAGCAACTAATATTAATAAATGAAGCTCCAACGTCATTCTCAACCCACCGTAATTCTAGGCTGCAAAGTAGACAGAGTGGCATGATAAGATGATCAAGCTGTAAAAATAGACGGTTCACTTTTTCCCATTTTTTCTTTATATGAAATCCGTGGAAGAAGTTATATATATAAGTTATCATCTAATCAGAATATTCACCTTTTTCTTGTCCCCACAGAGCATGTCAAACCAGTTATGTAAATAGTATGCCCCAGTCCTAACCTCCCAAATGACCTGCAAGGGATATATTTCAGTGAAGTATGTTTTTCACACTGATTGATCAAAGAGAATGCAAGTTATAGGTTTGAGAAATATCTTTTTTTCAATTGATTGATCAAAGAGAATAGCATGCAACTTCATTGGTTTGAGAAAATCTTCCTACCAGGATCGAGCAAAATGTAGTCTCGCCCAAACGGCACCAGTTACATCTTGAATCATAACAGAAAGTACTGACTCTTGATTACTTATGATGTCAGCAACAACACCATAGAGGCTTATTCCAGTCATCTTCTCCCGAAGATCAACAACAAATGACTGCAGACTTTAAAGTTGTAAGACGTCAATAACAAATGCAACTGGATAATGGTGAGCAACAGCAAAAAACCTTTCCAGATTATTTAATCACCAACCGACATGATTACAGACTATTCAGACTGGTTTTTCTTTAGAGATTTGAAGGAACCAGGGTAAACATAAAAAGCTCTAAAACTTTATTTACAATTTTATGCAGTGCGTCAAAAAGCATATAGTGCCCTATTTATGAGAAACAGACATCAAGTGATTTGTTTCTGAAATCTAAATAGGAACAGAAAAGTAGTTTGCCATCAAGAACAGATACATAGTCAAGCCAGAAGCAGTGGCATCACCGCAAGGATGTAAGAACCCTATATTGAAGACCAAAAGCTTGTAAACGAAACATTTTATGGAGGTGAATGAACTATAATGTCAATCAATATGTGATAAAAAGTCAGAAACACCTCAAAACAGACCGTTTATTCTTCTTCTTTTCTGAAATTCAGAGCTAAATGAAAGGAAGATAGAAATTCCAAAAGTCTCTCTATATATAGGCATCTGATAACAGAAAGCTTTAAGGAGTGCAGGCTTACTCGGAAAGGACAATTACTGAAGTCAACAGAACCTTGAGAATTACAAGGCAAGGAGACCTGGGAGACTACAACTCCCTGACTTGGATCCAAAGCTCTTGATTGTTTTGATCCTTTATGATGGTTTTGTGTCAATGCTACAGATACCTGAGAAGTCCCTGATCTAAGTTTTCAAGCAGTAATAAAAATTTAACATCTCTTACATAAATTATTCAGGACTTACTTGCTCCTCATGCCGAATAAAAGGCACCATATACAGCTGTGTTGCGCTACCATATTCGAGGCACAATTCTTCAGATGTTTCAAGAGCACTATCAGTGGAACTCGAGATAAATGGTCTATCCAGGGCAAGCGTACTTCCCATGCTGAAGAGATCAAAGTTACAGCCAGGTACAGAAGCAGGCAAAGAGAAAATCAAACAAAGCAAAAACAAATAAAGAGGAGTATGTATGGTCTTGTACCTGAATAGGTTTGCAAGCAGAACCTGCTCACCCCACAAAATAAATTTTGAACTAACATCATCATCATCAACAAGATTAATTTGCTTCCTCTGCAAACTACCATACTTTCCTTGAACCTCCAGAGAAGTAATAGATTCAATCCTATAGCCATTTGGGACTAGGGTACATCAATAATGTAGAAATATGCACAATACAAATGCCAGATATGGATGTAAAAGCTTGAACCTATATTTGAATTGTTAATAGTCATATGACAGGATAATGCACCTTGCACGTAATGAATAGGAGACCCCCTGATAGACTCGATCAAGAGAAATGGAAGAGAAGCAATCTGCACAAAATTGTGCTAAAAGCAACATTGCATCATCATTTTGGTCCTACATTTGGAATAAGAATCACGTGTTTGCCTGTAAATTATGACATGGGTTCATCACAGAAATTGAAATGCAAGAATACTATTAAAAAGGATCCAGGGAGTAAGGGCATTCAGCTCATGACTTAATTTTATCTAGCTGATGTCATTCACCAAAAACCTACTTCAAAAGGTTAATGGAAAAACAATAGTGGTAGATGACAAAAATATCAACGCAAGTTTTGTAGTTTATATATAAGTTGAATTTATTAGCGGTGAAGAACGCACTACATTAAAACAGAGTTTCAATTTAAGGTCGTAATAACTGTACATACGGAAGTTGAATTTGCTAAATTTATGAATGGTATATAACTTCTTTGTTTTGTCGTTCTTGAAGATTTTGGGCCATCAAGAAACACCGATACTAATGTGTAGTAAAAAGATTGTTTTAGAACAATAACAGATGATGGAGACAGAACTAAATCACAAAAACAATGATAAATGATTAGTTGAGGCAGCTTTCCAATGAACTATCATTTAATTTTAGGAATGCTTCCAGAAGAACTTTTACATTGGAACGATCCATGGCTCTTGCCAACTGCGTCAATCATTCCATTATGGGAATATAATAACATGAGAGATTCCAGGCTCACAGATTTAATCAAGGACAACAACTCTGCCTTCCTGCCCATTTTTTGCAAAAACCCAGTGACAAAGGAAACACACACGGGATCAGAGGCGGCACAATTTAATTGGTGCCTTAAAGCCAAACTGTACTACGAGGCTTTAAACTTTTGTTCTAGAAAAAGAATTTCATGCATTATTTGAAGTCTATCCTTCTCGTTTTTTAGATGAACAGCTTTCAATTGTTTTATTATTCCTTCGAGTATGCACTTACAAACAACTTAGATTGTGACTTGTTCATATTCTAAAGAGCACTCTCTAATATCTTTCAATTTGTTTTTAATTGTCCGTTAAAAATTTATCAAGAGATCCATTATGAGAGAGTATTAAAGTATTGGGTTTTTTCTGGTTTTGAGTAATTAATCTGGTTATATTTTCTAGTTGACATATTTAAATTCTAATAAATCGTATAAAAAGCAATATAGACCTACACAATAAGAATATAAAAATAAATAACAAATTTCAAAGTAAAAAAAAAAAAGAGAAAAGAGACTAGGAAATTAGAGCGATAAAACCTGATTCGTGAAGCTGTAACTTGATGTTAAAATAAAATATCAATGCTTTATACAAATTTATATTTTTGGGAAATTGATTGTGTTTGCTTGATTCAAACAACTCAAGAATGAAGAAGAATGTGAAACTTGATTTATTCAAACCCTTCAGGCTTTATTTTTGAGATAATTGATAGCATAGGAGGAAGAGAAAAGAGTATAAAGTACAAGTTTTCTTTTCTTTTTATACTATATAAAGTACAGAGTTTCCTTATGAGAAACAAGAAAAAAATTAACAAGAATAATTTGGATTATATATGCAAATTACCCAAAGAGTATATACATTCACACTTTCAATTACACAACAAATAGTCCTATAGATCTTACATATTCTCATTGAAGTATTCAATAATTTTTTAAAAAGACGTAACTTTTATGATTAAAGGGGCCTAAAGAGGTCACTTCATTTGCTTGGCACTTCAGCCAGCAATCACAGAACCAGCAGTAATCCAGCAAAATATCTGCTAAGTCATCAGACAGAGAGATGGTTACTGAGGTGCTGCACTTTTGTGACAGTTTGTAGTTAAAAACAATAAAAGACACAATTTGCCTACGATATCTAGAATATAATTAAATCTTTGTAGCACAGAAAACATGAAACCAACTTCCACTAAATGTGGAAGCACAGAAACGAACAGATTCCGGTACTACCTCGTCTAACAGTATCACAAGATATTCAGTTGGCAAAAGCCGTGCATGACCTGAACCTCCAGTGGCAGTTCGAAGGCGGCATCCTGTGAGGAAAACTTCGCGGCCTTTCTTCAAAACACCATACTTTGGATCTGCTAAGCTGTAGAATCTATTCTAACACAAATAAGAGCTCTGAAAAAGTCGAGAACTACAATATGTAGAAACAAATCATGCAGCAACCGTCAAGTGGAACTAGGGGCATGAAGGACAATTTGCAGAAGCAAAACATTATTAGCTAAGCTCTGAAGTCTAAAACTTCTTTTCCTTCACATACAACTTAAGCTTTTATTATATGGACATCAGATCACGTAAGCAATCTAGCATTGCAGTTAATATTTGAGCTTAGGTCCTTATAATATATCAATATCAAGCCAAGTAAGACCAAAAACTAGATTGATATTACGTCAAATCATCGTTACCACTTGAAAACTAACAATCTTATATTGAAAACGGATAAATTGTTTATGCATACTACATTCATAAACCATTGCAGGTTAACTGCATTAATAAAGCTGAGTTATACAACAGCATAATTTTTATGCAATCTTATTTACAAATGTTACAAATCTACATTGTAAAAGAGAGAGACTGAGAGAAACAAGAGGGTCTAAGTAAGCAATTTGAGCTAGTCAATGAAATATAGTAGACAAGGAAACATTAAAATTTGGTAAAAACCCATTTAAGCTAGCAAAATAAATTTTAGTGAATGACCATCATATTCCAGTTATCTGACAAAAACGCCCATTTACCTGCGGTGAAGATACAGATCTATCGTATTAGAACTCCAAAAATCACCTAGATGAAGCATGTAAATGTTTGTTCCTGGAAGAAAACCGACATATAACATTCATAAATTTCAATCTTAAGAGTGAGCCAAATTACAAGAAAGCCCATGTATCGAAAATGAACTAGATCAAAATCTCCATGCAGAAAAAGTCACTTTCTGAAATTCAATGTTTCCAAACAATACACAGAAAAAAAGTGGCACGTGTTCTTCTTATCATTATATAATTAATAAAAGAACTGATATTAAAAATTTAACACAATGCAATTGATGCTGAAAGGATTCTCCATGAAATAAATACGACGTCATACCCAGTGTAACGCCGCAGGTCGGGTATGGGGAGGGCAGAGTGTATGCAAACCTTACCCCTACCTCGTGGAGGTAGAGAGTTTGTTTCCAAAAGACCCTTGGCTCAAGTAACGCATATACAAATTTCATGATAGAGATATAAAATAAAAGCATAGACAATCGAAAGACAGCCGAAGATGTAATGATTTATCAATAAAAGTACAACAGATATACAGTTTTATTCGAAATCGTAGAAATGCAATACCATGCATTATCACCTCATGACAACTGTACCTGGCAGAATGTATGTGTCTATAATAACAGCTTCAATTACACTGTTCAATGATAAAAACTTCTTCTCATATATGGAGTCAATGGTGACTGTGTTAGGAAGCTTTGCCCTCTTATGTTTCTTCTTCATCTGCGAAATACATTCCGATTGTTTCTTTGGAGCTCCGCTCCTATTCAATTCATGCCAAGCCTGCACATCATTATTATTAAATCAAAAAAATATTCCAACTTCAAATGTGCAAGTTTAACCTAGTATATTAATTGAAGAACGGAAAAAAGAAAGAAGAAACGGCAACCTGCCCAGCAAAAAATGACAATGTTGAGGATACTAGCACAACAATATTCAATTTTCAGTGTGAATTGAGAGATCATTTTCTTACACCTTTGCCCGATAATGTGATGCACTTGCCTTTTTAGTTTGTCCCAAACATGTATATTTTTCTATATTTAGAAAAAAATTGATTTTTTTTTATAACCGTGGTATCCAGCTGGCATACGTCGACTAATTCTACGGATATCTTCCACCTCCCCAGCAATAGGTACCAGGTAAACAATTTAATTTTAAACTTTTCACTTTAACCCTAACGAAATATTAACCATTCCCTTGAGAAGTAAGGAGAGATCAATTGCGATTGCTATTCTAGTATATGCATAGAAATTGTAATGGGGTTATGAAAAGAACCGTTTTGAACCTGAAAGAGATCAGAAAGGAGAATGGCGGAAGTAACTCCAGAGGAATAAGCAATGCAAGTCCTGAGAATCCTTGATGCAATCCAGCTCCAGCTGGGTCCCTTTCGATCATCTCCGTAATCTTTATCGGGAGATAGTACGGACTTAGCATAGTCAATGAATTGAAGAAATGGATCTTCTTCCTCTTCTATCACTAGTACTTCTCTCTCCAATTCCATGTCTGACGCCTCATGGTCCGTCATGCCTGATTTCAAAGACAACTTAATTTTGAATTTTGGACTCGAAACCCTTATCTTTGATGTGGAAATGGGGATAACTTTAGCGCGGGAAAGTTCTGCAGAAAATAGTTTTGTCTTGTGTGCATCCACGACGTCGTTGCCTACCTACGAGTCTTTTTGACCAAAGTGTTTAGAGCCTATTGTTTTTTTTTTTTTTTTTTGGTAAACATAGGAAGTTTATATTATGAACAGCACGTTTACAGGGATATATGTTGTAGCAGGCCACTGTACAAACACTGGCAGCAATAGTAGTTGCCCCTCTGAGACTAGTATTTACAACGTGATAAGCAGTAGCATTACTATTATATAATCTCTCGGTGATAATAGGTAGTCTAACTATCTAGCGTGATGATTCTCCATTTTTATCTTCTCGCAAAATATCCAAAATGGACGGTGGAGGATACCACATCAATGTAGTACTATTTGTATTAGATATATTCAGTCCGATACGTAATGCGTGAAGTTCTACCTCAACAGGGCTAAGCACATAGATCGTACTTTTATAACCTAACAGTCAATCACCCATGAAATTCCTAAATATGCCTGCTATAGATGCCAACCGTATTGTATCATCAACAGTGGCATCCGTGTTAAGCATGACAGAGTTGGAAGAGGGGGCTGCCATTTAACATACATTGTTATATTTTGTAAATTTGGTTTGGGTTTTTCCATCAAAAGCCAGTATTCCGTTACAACCGCTCTAATAGCTGCAACAGAAATTTGCAACACTACATTATCAAACACACATCTGTTTTGAGCTAGCCAAATCAACCATAAACTATACCCAGTAAAACTTTAGAGGGATCGGAAGAGGACCCGTCTGTACGATTTGGAAGGTAAAAAAAGTTTGCAGCCAACCAGAGCAGAGAGTAGGGGTCGTAACTAACCCCTGGATTTGGCACAGGATACCCAACTGTTCCCAAATTGATTCAACAACTGTACAAGTTAGGAAAATATGATCAATGATTTCCTCCATAAAGAAATTGCAGCTTTTACAGATATGTGAAGGTATGGAATGAATATAATGAAGGTAGGATGTCGTGGGGAGTCTATTATGATTCAGAAGCCATAGAAAATGACGGATTTTTTATGGTATATGAATCTTCCAAATCTTATTGAAAGAGTGCACCTTAGAAGCACGTGCCTCCCCACTATCTAGATCCCGGTAGGTCGCTTTATAGCAAGAACTGACTGAGAAGGATTTTGAATCAGTTAAACCCCATTTAATTCGATCTACTGTTTAGGATTGTTGTTGAAGTTAAAAGTCCATTTTCTGGCCAAATCTAGTATGTAGACTATATATATTATAAACTAGGAGACGAAGCATCAGAAGAAGCCGCAAACGGTTGAGAAGCCACATATTAATTTTTAAGATAAATTTAACAATATTGTAATAAGATTTTTATAATTAATTAAATTTAAAAATGCATTATTCTTTTAAAAGAATATTAATTAATTTAAAAATAGAAACCCACAATGAAAGAGTTCTAAATGAACTCGTATATTTCATAAACTTATTTGTGAACCCACAATATTATTATTATTATTATTATTGATAAATATAAATAATATATATTTGTGTTTTGTATCTAAAACATATCCTTACTTGCAATTATTTTAAAATTTTAAATATAAATTAAAATTTAATAATTAAATTCAATGTATATATCCACTTGAAATAACTTTATATATTTAAATTTTCAATTGTTTTTTATGAAAAAAAAAATTAAGAAACAAACAAAAAGAAAGAAAGAAAGGAAAGAAAAGTAAATTTAAAAAAAAAACGTGGAAAAATGAGGAAAACTATCAAAGGATAAATTTTTTTTGGTAAACATCAAAAAATAATTAAGAGTGATAGATTGTTAGTTTTAAAGTAAAAATAATTATAAAATAAAACTACGTATTAGAAATAGTTATCACACTATAGAATTTTAATTGGACCTTTATTGTGATTTAACTAATCATATAAGATATTGTCTATTCTATCAATTTTTTTTCTTATTTTCAATTAGAGATACAATAACTTCTCAAAAATAAACTTATAATTTTTCTTAAAAAATAATATTAGATGTGTTTATTACATAGTCATGCTACACAATTTATGCCACAAAATGTGGATAATCATTACTATTAAAATGTATTATAACTGTAAGATAAAGATTAAAAATTTGAATTTAAGATAGAAGTAGTAGCAATAATAATTCTAAAATATTATTTTTATAGCTAAAGTGTCCTAAATAAACTCTAACTATTTTATAATAATAATGTATAAACATATAAGAGTAGTAGTAACAAGGGGCTTTGAGTTGTAGATGGCAAAAAAGTTTGAAAATGAGGTGTAGGTGATATAAGTCTTAATAATTGAATGGATGTGACAATTACTTTATTATGAATTAAGAAAGTTGAAAAATTTTCAAAATAACAAGTTTGTAAATTTACACTTTGATCCAAATGTTATTTGATATAACGGGAAATAAAGGGAAAAAGGCGCGTTTCTCTCTCTTCTTATCCGTTGTTTTTCTCTCTCTTTGCGATTTTTGTTGTTCATCGTTGTTGTTGTTTTATTCATCATCTTCTGCTTCATTATCACCATCTTATACTTCATTATCCTCTTCATAGTCTTCTTGTTGACCATTGTTGTTATTGTTGTTACCGTAACTGTTGCTCTTTGACCAATTTCTTAGGTCAAATTTTATTTCGTACATCACTTTCAACTTTGGCATTTACTTGATATGAGACTTTGGTAAATCAAATTATATTTTTTATTTGAATTTGTCATCTGGGTAATTACTAGTGTGCTGTTTTTTCAATAATAGTTAGCACGTGAACATGAATGCAACATAAGAGCTATATGTTTAAATAGACCATCATCTGTTGCACCAGATAAATATTCTGTTGCAACAAAAGACTCATATGTTGGATTCATGTTTATGGTTCTATAGTTCTCGTAACATGAATCTAATAGATGAGTATTTTGTTGCAACAAATTAGTAATTTGTTTCAAAAGACAATTAATTTGTTGTACTAGATTAGTAATCTGTTCCAACAAAAAATTAATCTGTTGCACCAGATTAGTAATCTATTTTAATATACAAGTAATCTGTTGTAATAGAATATTTATCTGTTGCAACAGATTATAATTCTGTTGCAATAGATGAATAATCTGTTTTGAATAACACAATACAACTCCTGTAACAAACCCAACAAATAATCCATATGTTGATCTCTTGCTATTGATACTGGAATTAAATTATTCTTTAACCGTAGACGTGTTTGTTGAGAAGAAAAAATAGACTGAATGAAAATTAAATAAGAATTGAAACATTAAAGTGTATCAAACATAAACTTTTTATTAAACTAAAAAAATTAAAAATACATAGGTAAAAGAAAAAAAATCTAATTATTATTATTATTATTGCCAGCCGGCTAATCTTCAACCGGCAAAAGCAGTGCCCTCCTCATCCTACAGATCTTCCGCAGTATCCTTACTCTGACGGCAGCCAACTTCCACTGTAGGTCATGAACCTGCGTCCGCAATTTCCGCATGGCGTCTCATAAAATAACGACATCCCACACTGGATCAACCATATTTAGAACATGTATAAATTGACAAAAAATGCAAAAACACAAGTAAAGCAAAGAATTCAAAAGTAATACAATGTATATTTACACAAAAATCAATAAAAAAACTTACCAGAGACAGGAAAAAAACTATCAAGTCCTTGAAGACAAAGTAGTCAAAGGTGTAATATGAAAGACAAGAGCAAGAAATAAATAGAGTGTAGTAGAATGAACGAGTAAGGAGGGAATTATTTATAGAGGATTGAATTTGAATAAGTTGGGCAAAAAGGCACGACTGTTCACCTCTATTTATTAATTACATTCAAACTGGTGACTTTTTTATTACTGTGAAAAGTTATGACTTGATAAGTTATGACTTAATAAGTTCTTTTTAGTAACCATTTTTACTGAGTTGTGGGAACAAATTATATATTTGTTGCATCAGATAATATATCTGTTGCAACATATATCTTTTTTAATAATCATCATATCTTTATTTTTAATCTAAATTTGGTGAATTTTTTATTATATAAATTAAAAAAATAGATTCAAAAATAAAAATGTCGAAAAGTCACTATTTGTCGCCTATTTAAACATCAATTATTCAAATTTGTGTTTAGTTTCTCCTTTTCGTATTAGTTAGACTTGGCACATCCATTAAAAAAATATTTATTAGGGCTCTATTTTACCAAATTAGATTTATTAATTATACTTTGAAAATATATAAATTTGAATATATAAATTGACAATTTGTTGCATAAAAAAGGCGTGACCTTCCTCAGCCTTGCTCTGAAGTTGGCCAAATCCATCTGGAGTTCATCATACTGCCTTCGAAGTTCCCGGAAGGACTCGATATAAATCTTCTTGTATGAACCTGGATCAGCCATATCTGGAAGTGTATAGTAGAATGAACGAGTAAGGAGAGACCTATTTATAAAGGAAGGGGTTAGTAAAAAAGTCATGACTATTCATTCCTTAATTAAATAAAACTGACGACTTTTCGAATATGTAAATTAAAAAACGGATCTAAATAAACATTTATCTTTATTGTATTTCAGAAAGAAAAGAAAAATGCTTTAAAATAAATCTAACAGATGGGTAATCTATTGCAAAATACATTCTATCTATTAGATAATTTACAAAATATTGAAACTGTAGCAACAGATGCATATATCTATTTGATTTTTCGAACGGACTAGTCATATGTTGCCACAGATTGATCATCTATCGCAATAGATGTCTATAACTATTAGATAATTTTAACAGGTTAGTCATTGAGAGTTAAGCCATAGATGGGCTAGGAAGAATAAGGTACGTGCAGATGGATGGATCCACTTTTATGTATGGGAGTTATGTATTATTGATAAGGTCATCGGGACAACACACATAAAGTAAAATAATTTTATGAATATAGTTTTTAACCAATTTGGTATTTGATCATTCAAATAAGATCCTACATTATCATTTAAGTTTGATAGGTTCGAATTGATGAGGCCAAGGAGCCCATGAAGATGGTGCCAATACCCTGTTACGAATTAATAACAATTATTGCTCATGTTTATGCGCGTGTCAAGTGTTGAGAAGGGATCAATATTTGGTGTCATTGTAGCGATCCAATAGAGATTGGACTTAACTTTAAGCGTGTATTGGACTTTGAGAAGGCCTTCAAAGCCTCGCACTGCATCAAATAAGAACGAAAAACCAACAAAAATTCCCCTCGCCCAAATTTATATGGAAGGGTTGTTCGAGAAGATGATTATACGTCAAAAGGAGCCGGAGGAGAAGACCTGAAAGTGAAAGGGGAGTTGATGAAATACTATATCATCTAAGAGCTAATTGAAGAGAAAACATAAGATAGGAGGGAATTTGTAGTGAATCTGGTTGATGAAGCTGACATAAACATGAGAAATCTGAATCAAGTGGAAATATGAAATTGTATCCAGTAATGAAAATTCGTCTTTCGTCTCTCTCAAAGAGAAATACTGCAGCTTCACTTTGCTAGGGGAGCTGTGACTAGGAAGCATGGTCGGAATGATCACCTACATAGAAAATAACATAACACCAAGAAAGTAGCTTTGCAGGTACCGAGGGCTTAAATGATGTACAATACGTCAAGAAAACTTACACCAAGAACAACTAAAGTTAAAATAGGAAATCAAGTGAAAGTGGCAATTTTTAAATTTTAAATTGCATCCCATGCGTTCTTGTTTGTGATTTCGATCAAGTCAACAACAGTGGACCTAATCGAAAACACAAACAAGACTGAAAGGCAGATTGAGTATCATTACTTCCTTAGCAATGGATATAATTGATTGTTCTTTCTAGCCTTAGCATGCTTTCAACATATCTTGGAGAATATCAGAGGCTTGTTGTAGTATGTGAATCCCAATAATTTTCAAGCTTGCCTCCAACTTGCGGATTCAGTATTCAAGTTTTTGTCGTTTCCGTCTTTGAGTTTGGTATAGATTTCCTGATCTTTTGTGAGCTTATCAATGAGGAACACTTTATTCGAAGTTGTGGTATTGTAAAAGGCATTCATAACACTTTTTTTAGAAGGCTTAAATGATACATGAAGGGTCGCTGTGTTTGTCTTAGGACAAAACGTGTTGATGCACACTCAAGCAGTGGTCCAATAGTTGAACAACTCACTTTTATCGAGGTTTGCTCAGTGCATCTTGCTCAACCAACCTTCAAAGGATTTGATAAATTAATTAGCCGAGAATTACGTAAGGTGATAAAGAGATTACTAGTCATGCCTTCTGAAGACTTTATAGCGACCCTCCATGTATTATATAAGGCTTCTGAAGAAAGTGTTTTGAAGGCCTTTTGCAATGCAACAACTTTGAAGAAAAGTGTTTCTCATTGACAAGCTAACAAAAGACTAGGAATTCTATACCATCCTCAAAGACGACAACGACAAGCTTGAATACCGAATCCGCAAACTAGAGGCAAACTTAAAAATTATCGAGATTCACATACTACAACAAGCCTATGATCTTCTCTAAAATATGTTGAAAGTATGCTAAGGATAGAAAATACAATCAATTATATCCATATTATTAAGGAAGTAATGATACTCAATCTGCCTTTCAATCTTGTTTATGGTTCCGATCAAGTCAACAGTAGTGGACCTAATCGAAAACACAAACAAGAAGGCATGGGATGCAATTTAAAATTCAAAAATGGCCTCTCTCCATTGAGTCCTTATTTTAACTTCAACTTTTCTTAGCATATGTTTTCTTGACTTACTATACATTATTTAAGCCTTCGGTGCCCGTAAAGCCTTAGGTGATCATTTCGACCACACTTTCTTATCACAGCTACCTTAGCAAATTTCCCAGCTTCACTATTTCTCTTTGAGAGAGAGAACAGATGGATTTTTATTTTTGGATACACTCATATTTGCACTTGATTTAGATTTCTCATATTCCAAGTCAATTTCATAGGCCAGATTCGCTGCAAATTCCCTCTTATCCTATGTTTCCTCTTCAATTAGCTCTCAGATGATATAATTTTTCATCAACTCCCCTTTCCCCATGTAGGTATTCTCCTACCACACCTTCTGGTGTATAATTATCACCCTGAGCAACCCAACCATATAAATTTGGGCTAGGACAATAACTATATTTTTTTTCGTACTTATTAGATGCAGTGCTAGGCTTCAAAGGCCTTATCAGAGTCCAATACACCCTAAAAGTTAGTCTAATCTCTATTGAATCTATCTATTTACAATGCCACCAAAAGTTGATCCCTTCACAAAGCTTGATACATAAACATGAGCAACAACCATCAATAAATCTTAACAGGGTATGAGAACCATATATATGGTCCCTCAGCCTTATCAGTTTTGACCTATAAAACTTAACTATAAAATTACAGATATCTTATTTGAATGACCAATGCCTAATCGATTTAAAACAACATTCACAAAATCAGTGTACTCTATGTGTGTTTTCACGATAACATTATCAATAATACATATCTCCCACATATGAAGTGGTTCTATTTGCAAGCAGCTTATTCCTCCGAACCCATCTTTACTGCAACCTCTTGTGTTGGTCGGGCAAAAGTTGATCAACTTTCATTACCTTATATCTACAAACAAGAGAGAAATAATTGATGTCAAACAAGAGAAGATCATAAAGAACCTTACCCATATGTTGTAACAGATTTCCAAACTTTTACAACAGGCTCCACGTCTGTTGCAATGGATGCTCCGTCTGTTCAACAGATGGCAATCTATTGGAATAGATCAAACCAACCTAGCTAGTGGTTTGGTTTGTTCCAATAGTTGCTCCGTTTGTTGCAACATCAACAAAAAAGAAACAACTAATGTACAACACCATTTGTTCCAACACCATCAATAATACCACACCACAGGTTCAAACAACATCAATAACAACATTAACAACAAGGAAACAAACAAAATACATACAAAGAAATAATATAGACAACAAAGCTTTTAAACTTCTCCCAACATATGACTTTTTTCACATATTTTAGTAAAAACAATGATTCGTTCATTTCAAAATTAAAAGTCACCCTTTTTCTCAAATTTTTTAAATAAATAGGTTATGGGTAAAGGGTAATTAAATTAAAAAACAATTATAAATAACTAATTTATAAAACTTGCAAAGAAGAAGACGTGAATGAAAGAGCAATAGTGAACCATACTTGCAATATCAAAGGCAAGGGGATCAAAACATTAATTTCAGTAGAAAAGATATAGATCGATTGAGATCCAAAAGGATACTCACGAAAAAGAGGAGAGAAAAGAGAGAAAAAAAGGAGTCAATTATGATAACCCTAAAGAGTAGTGAAAGAAAAAGAATAGAGTTGAATAAATTTATGGCTGAAGGAGAGATAATTCTAGAGAAGGCAACTAAATATTCAATAATATATTCATTCATAACTTTGAGGGGCATGAGAAAGACGTGTGACATTGAAAAACAAGATAAGACTACTCAAGGAGGAGATTTTTGAGTTATCCAAGAAATATTTTTTACTGCCTTTAGTATTTTATCTTTTTTATTTCGGAAAGAAAATTGCTTTAAAATTAAAAAAAAAGATTTTCAAATAAATATGTCACCTGTTCAATAGATAATAACATCTTTTTGAACATTTTCAACAACTTAGTCATCTATCGTAACAGATGCAAATGTCTATTTGATAATTAAAATAGATATGTAATCTGTTGCAACAAATCACAATATCTGTTTAAAATTTTCCAACAGCTCAGTCGTCTGTTGCAATATATTTCTAAGCAATTTATTTTGGTAGAACTAAGGATGAGTTCATAGGGTCAACTACAACATCAATTGAGTCTTTATAATTGCATGATGTTGGGATTGCATTCATCTCGACCTGAGTCATTGATCGATCACTCTAAGTTGAAAAGATTCTTATTAACTTAATGGTAAGATAGTAACTAAATTAATTTTAGTAGAACTAGGGATTAGTTCATAGGGTCAACTACAGTATTAATTGTGTCTTTGCAATTGCATGGTGTTGGTATTCATTCATCTCGACCAGAGTCGTCGATCGATCACTCTGAGTTGAAAAGATTCTCATTAAATTAATGTTAATATAGTACCTAAATTAATTTTGGTAGAACTAGGGATGAGTTCATAGGGTGAAATACAACATCAATTGAGTCTTTACAATTGCATGGTGTTTGTATTACGTTCATCTCGACCCGAGTCGTCGATCGATCACTCTGAGTTGAAAAGATTTTCGTTAACTTAATGTTAAGATATTATCTAAATTGATTTTGGTAGAACTAGGGATGAGTTCATTGGGTCAACTACAATATCAATTGAGTCTTTACAATTGCATGGTGTTGGTATTGTGTTCATCTCGACCCGAGTCATCGATCGATTACTCTAAGTTGAAAATATTCTCATTAAATTAATGTTAAGCTAGTGCCTACATTGATTTTGGTAAAACTAGGGATGAGTTCATAGGGTCAACTACACCATTAATTGAGTCTTTGTAATTGCATGGTGTTGGTATTGCGTTCGTCTCGACTCGAGTCGTCGATCGATCACTCTGAGTTGAAAAAATTCTCATTAACTTAATATTAATCTAGTACCTAAATTGATTTTGGTAGAACTATGGATGAGTTCATAGGGTCAACTACAACATCAATTGAGTTTTTACAATTGTATGGTGTTGGTATTACGTTCATCCTGACTTGAGTTGTCGATCGATCACTCTGAGTTGAAAAGATTCTTATTAACTTAATGTTAAACTAGTACCTAAATTGATTTAGGTAGAACCAGGGATGAGTTCATAGGGTCAACTACAATATCAGTTATGTCTTTAGAATTGTATGGTATTGGTATTGCGTTAATCTCGACCCGAGTCGTCAATCGATCACTCTGAGTTGAAAAGATTGTCATTAACTTAATGTTAAGCTAGTACCTAAATTGATTTTGGTAGAACTAGGGATGAGTTCATAGGTTCAACTACAACATCAATTGAGTCTTTGCAATTACATGGTGTTGGTATTACGTTCTTGTCGACCCGAGTCGTCAATCGATCACTTTGAGTTGAAAAGATTCTTATTAACTTAATGTTAAGCTAGTACCTAAATTGATTTTGGCAGAACTAGGGATTTGTTCATAGGGTCAACTACAACATCAACTGAGTCTTTGTAACTGCATGGTGTTAGTATTGCACTCATCTCAACCCGAGTCGTCGATCGATCACTCTGAGTTGAAAAGATTCTCATTAACTTAATGTTAAGCTAGTACCTATGTAAGGCCCCAAAAATGGGTCCTGAGATATCACACGGTGCTCAAGACTACGTGTATCCTTAATCTAACTCTGTAAGCCTTCTACTAAATCTAAAGTTCATAATAAAGAAATATAGATATATAATCAAAGCTAAAATGCAGAATTCTTTTTGAGTTAAGATGAAATTATCTGAACATGATATCTGAAAATACTAGACTTAAAAGTATGAATAATCAACACTAGAAATCTAAATCATAACTAGCAGTCTGACAAGCCTCTACTACTAACAACTAGAAAGCTACTGGGACAAACCCCCAACTGACTCGAACTGATTGAAAATATTGAATCAACTACTGGAATAAGCTAGAAAATCTGAATGACTGGGTCCCCAAACTATGATGACTAACCAACTGTCGGGATGTAGATGAAGATACTCGAAATCACCCACACTACATAAACTGAGCACCCGAACCTACATTATGAGACAATGTATCACATAGACGTATATGTGAATCAGTACTTCTAGAATGTACTGAGTATATGAGGGTGAAATGCATAGTAAAATAGAGAGGGAATACATATATCTGTATCATAAATAATGAATGCTAAGTAATAATGGCTCACTTTGGCTTGAGTAATTGAAAGCTATAATCATAAATCATGAATGATAAAACATACTATATGAATGCTGTGAGCCACCACACTTAGTTCTAAATCCGTGCTTGAAGTCTATTTTTTAAAATCATACATGCTAAGTGTAAAAGAACTCACCTCTGTATTTGTAAACTGAAAGCTAAAATCTAGTAGCTAATGACTTATATAAAATAATAGCTGAATAAAATCGTGAGCCTTTACACTTAGTTTCTAAAAGCTTTTCTTTTATTACTCTTTTCTGTATGGAGGCTCTTCTAACCGACATACACTATGTAAGCTATCATAGTATCCAACTTCTAGTTCCCTTATGGGAAAACCTCACGTTGGGGAGATGCGTCATACTTTTGCCAAGGAGTATAGACTAAGCTAAATAATCATAATCTGCAACTATCATCCATATAGAAATGGGAATAATTTAATAATCTGAACCTACATTGGCTCGTAGTTCTGGGGCATATGAACATACCCAACTCGGTGCTAATTACTACTCCCTTTAATCTGTATGCTCATTCTGTAGGAAATCTATTTTTAAAACTAATATAAGGGTTTACAATAAAAACCAATCATGCATCTGCTCAATATAAACTGTAATGAAGTTGAAAGTGGATTCCATATCTAAGTTGAGGATAAAAAATCAAATCTTGATTTGTAATTTGAATATAACTAATCATAGGATTCTTAAAGCATACTAAATCTTGAAGTATCAATATTCAAATTAGGGTTTTGTAACCCATGCATCAAATTCATGTCAAATCATCATAAGTTCATGCGAAATAATGAAAATATTGATAATTCAATCCTAAATCTGAAAATTAATGTCATATGCATAAAAATACGAAAGTAGACATGCAATTCAACATCTAAATCACTTGTAATCTCATAATCTTTAAAAAGAAATATTTGGGTATGAACCCTAATTTGAAACTCATGTAAATTCATGTGAAATTAATTTCAAAAACTAATTTTGGACACAAGGATGAAAGAATTATTTTTGTTGAAATAATTAATGAATGGATGAAGAAGCTTGAACTTTGAGTTCCTATTTCTGCTCTTGAAGATTATTTCTAGAAGATCTTGAATTGGAAATCTTGAATTTTGGGTTATCTTGGAAAAAGAGTGGTGGAATTTGAATTTCTTGAGGTTTAAGATTTGAAGTTTTAGGGTTTCTTGGAGGGAATTTTTATGAATATTGAGAATATTAGGCTTAGGATAGGTTTAATCTTGTGTTTTTCAATATTTGGGGGCTTGGAAAATAACTAGATTGCCCTTTAGAAAATTTAATTCGAAACTAAAAATCCCAATTTGCGCTCCACCGCGATGCGGTGCCATCACGATGGCTTACTGGAAAAAGGACGAGTGCCATTTTGGGCTCTAGCGTGATGCGGCGTAATCACGTTGCGTCACTGGAAAAGGACGAGTGCCATTTTTCACTCCACAGTGGTGCTATGATCCATCACAATTTCTACCGTGACACTGGCCAATCGGACACTGGCCAATCATGGTGGGCTACCAAAAAGGGACGAACGAGATTTAGGCTTAACTGCTATGAAGCATAATTAGGGTGCTTCACTGGAAAATGGACAATTGCAAATCCGCACATCACCACGACGCGATGCTATCATAGTGGACTACTATTTTCACTAAAAATGCCATAACTTCTCAACCGAGTATCAGATTTAAGTAAAATTGGTTTCGTTGGAAAGATAATTCAATTATCTACAATTTGGTATGTCTAGAGCTAGAAAATTCTACATGTATCAAGAGTTATACATATTAAAATTTGACCCTTGACACACTAGGAGATAAACGAGACTAGGAAAAGTACGGGGTATTACAATATCTCCCCTCAAGAATATTCGTCCTCGAATGAGACTAGTTAAATATAAGATACTGAGTAACTGAGGCTATATACTAGTATTCACTACTGAAATAAAACTACATGACTGAATCTAAATCATACTGAGCGTCTAAACTAATTTGTGAATGTGTAACTTGACATGAAGATAATCACATGGCTGAAATTGAGACTGGAAAAGAACTGAGTTAGAAATTATTACCTTAGGCTGAATGTGAGTTTGTGGAGAAGAGGTTAGGATACTTGGTTCACATGTCTGCTTCTTCTTCCCAAGTAGCACCCTCAATAGACTAATTTCTCCACAGAACTTTGACCAAGGGAACTTCTTTGTTCCTTAGTCTACAGATCTGGTGATCAAGAATATCTACTAGAAGTTCTTTGTATAAGAGGCTATTCTGAATATCTATGCTTTCTAGAGGGACTACAACAGCTGAATCGTCCATGCACTTCTTTAATAAGGATACATGGAACACTGGGCGAACTAATGATAAGTCTGCAGGTAGCTCAAGATCATACACTATCATCCCCAGACGACTCAAAATCCTATAGGGACCCACATATCGGGGAATAAGCTTCCCCTTTTTGCCAAATCTCTTCACCCCCTTTATGGGTGAAACCTTCAAGTACACAAGATCATCTACTTCAAACTTAAGATCTCTTCTTCTTACGTCTGCATAAGATTTCTGACAAATCTGAGATGCTTTTAATCTCTCTCAAATCAATTAAACTTTCTCCATGGCTTCAAACACCATATCTGGCCCAATTAACGCGGCCTTACCCACTTCGAACCAAACAACAAGTGATCTATTTCTCTGCCCATACAAAACCTCAAATGGGGTCATCTGATCTTGAGTTTATTTATATGCCTAAGAACCATAATTTATCCATATTTTATCTATGTTTAGAGAACAAAGTGCCTAGTTTCTTATGTTTTTACTCTACTTTTATGTAATTAAGCTAACTGATGTGATTAGCATGATTTTAGGTATTAATGAGGTAGATGAAGACATTATGGCACTATAGAGTGCGGATGGCATATGAAATAAGAGAGAGTAGCAATCTGGACCAAATGTGGCACCTAGAAACTATGTCCAAGTCTAGTTTGTCATTTATAATTAGTTCAGGGACTTAGAAGGCAATTATGAGAGAAATAATTATTAAAAGTCTTAATGCTGAATTTTTATTCATTATTGAATTATTCTGTAGTATTCTGAGAAGGGAATAGCGGCTTAGGATGGAGAGAGAAAAATGTTTCTCTCTTGTTTCACTATTTGCACACCAAGATCGTCTTCTAGTTTTTGGTATGATGAATATTTATATTGTGATTTTCATTTTATTCATGAGTAGCTAAGTTTATTAGTTAGGGTTATGGAAGCCTTGTAGCATACAATCTATCACTTTGGGTTTTGAATTCATTATGCATTGATTTGTTTATATTATACTCTCTTTGTTTATCTTAAATTCTCGTGGTTTCAAACATAGAGGATATGCCTTAAAATGCAACTTGTTCGAAAGAAAGGTTGATGTTCGGAAAAGAAAGTAGTGACAAGAAAATAGGATTACCAACCCCTATTTTATAAGTTAATGCCTTAGCAGGATTAACTACTTGGAGATTTCATATTGTTTTTGGCAAACGCTTTTGATTCGAGAGAACTAAAGTGAATTAGTCCTTGATGGTTGAGAAACACTAGGATTATGTTGTTAAATACAATACGTTTCTTTGTAAACACGATGCATGTATGAATTTGTAAAGCCTATAGTTAGAATGTATTGAAAACTACAAGGTGGACATAACCTTAGCTTGCTATTTCTCTGAATTTGAATACTACTACACATATTTCATCTTGTTAAATTGAAACCATTAATTTGTGAACTGAATCAAATCCCCCCTATTTATTTTTTGGAAACGAATGATTAAAAGTCAACTAATCTGTATACAACTTAATTAACACCATATTCCCCGTGGGATTTGACCCCAGCCTAGTTGGATTGTATATTTGACAACAACCGCTTACTCTCTCGTAAGAGAGTTATAATTTAAGCGTTATCAAAAATAGCGCCGTTGCTGGGGAGTATGGTTGTCGATTGAGTTTATGTCTATTAATTGACTGGTTGTCGATTGAGTTTATGTCTATTAATAGACTGTTAGTCAAGTTTCCTTATTTTACGTTATTTGTTGCTTTTGTTTGTTATAGGCTCATTGTTTTTTATGACACAAATTAGAAGTTCAAGAGAACCATTATTACCCTTCAATCCTGAACCTCATCTCATTGAAAGAATAGCTAACCAACAGGAAGCTGAAAGATTAGCCGCTTTGGCTAATGCTTAATTAAATCTACAGAATACAAATAACCCAAGTTGGGTACCTGATCTAGATAAGGAGGACCTGGGAGATGATGATTTAATTGACCCAGCTAATAAGAGGCGTGCAACAGAGGTAATTGTACTTGTAAATCAAAATCGTCCATTCAGAGGAAGACCAGGTCGTTAACCTGCGAATTTTGATGATGATAATGATAAGGACGATTTAGATGGAACTGGATCTATAGGGGCAATCATTCTACCACCACTAGCTCCTGGGGTGAAATTCAGCATCACCAGTACTATGATCCAGCTGCTGAATCTAAAAGGACTCTTTGGTGGATTACCTGGTGATGATCCAAATCTACATTTGGTAAATTTCATCAGTATTTGTAAGTCATTTGATAATCCTGGAGTGGGACAAAATGCTATTCATTTAAGATTTTTCCCACTATCTCTGTCTGGAGAGGCAGTTATGTGGTTGAATGAGCTGACTCCTGATTCTATAACAAACTGGAGGTAATTGAAAGGAGCTTTCCTAGAAAGGTTCTTTCCGCCCTCCAGAATGTTACAGTTGAGGGACGAGATCAGCAACTTTAGGCAGTTGGATAATGAAGCGTTTCATAAGACTAGGAAGAGGTTTAAAATGAAGTTGACTCAATGCCCAAACCATAAGATGACTGATGAACATTTGATAGAAATACTCTACAGAGCTTTGAACTCACTTACAAAGACAATAGTGGATAATGCTGCAGGAGGAGCTTTTATGGAGCTCAACTTTACTGAGGCTTCAGACATGTTAGAAAAAATGACTAAGACAAGTAAAGCTTGGCATACCATAGATTCTGTGGTAGCAAGCAATACTGGGTCTAGTGTAATATCAGCAGAGCAGTATAAGAAAGAAAAGGAGCATGATCATGATATGACTCACATAAAAACCCAGATGGATCTACTCACAAAACATTTGCTATCAGGGAATATAGAAAAGGTAAAAGCTGTGGGGTCCCACGGTAGGGGAGCTGAATCAAACACTCAGGAAGAGGCTAACTATTTGCATAACCAGGGGGGTTTCCGAACTGGTGGTCAAGGAAACCAAGGTTGGAACTATCAAGGAGATTGGAATAATAAAAGTGACAGGAGTGGACTGTATGTACCTCCTGGAAGCCGTGATAATGCTGCCACCAGTTCAGGCAAAATGTCCATGGAGGACATGATGGAGAAACTATTAAAGGGAGTTGAGGCGACCAATTCTGGGGTGACTACTATGAAGAGTGACATATTTTCCATGAGTTAACTAGTAAATTTGCACTCAATCGCTATTAAATAACTGGAGCAGCAGATGAGCCAATTATCCACAACATTCAACCAAAGACAGAATGGGACTCTACCAAGTGATACAATTCAGAATCCGAGGACTGATGGATCATGTATGGCCATTACCACTAGGAGCGGTAAGATGTTATCTAGTCTAGGTTTGGGAGCATCCTTTTATACTGATGAGGTCAAAATAGATTAGGAGATAGTTGATGAATCTCCAGTGGTGCCTGTGAAGTTGGGAGGTTCATAAAAGAAGAGTCTAGAAATAGAACAACCACCTAAGTAGAAACATGTTAGCGATATGGAGAAAGGCATAAGAAAAGAGGTAGAAGTTGTTCCAACTAAAATCTCAAGGCCACTACCCCCTTTTCCATAATGATTAAAGAAGAAAGAAAATGATGAAAAGTTTAGCAAATTCATGGCTATGTTAAAGCAGTTTACAGTGAATGTGCCCTTAGTTGAAGCACTGGAACAGATGCCTGGATATGCTAAGTTTATGAAAGACCCTTTGACAAAGAAAAGGACTGTGAGCTATGAAACAGTAGACAATCTTTATCATTGTAGTGCTATTGCTATAAGATCTATTGTTCAGAAGAAAGCTGATCCGGGAGCATTTACTGTTCCATGTATGATTGGATTGCTAATGTTTGAAAAGGCCCTTTGTGATCTTGGGGCAAGTATAAATATTATGCCATTGATTATTGTCAAAAACTGGGTTTGGGAGATCACGAAGCCTACCACTGAGCTTGATGGAGGTGTGGGGGCGAAGGCCCCACGGTATGGGCGTTTTCGACCAAGAATGTGCTGCACATCCCATTTCACATACTTTTGGACCAGCTATGCGACACATAATGCACCACATACCTTGATGTGTGTGATAACTTATGCATCGGATACTTTAACATGTGCGATAAGAGATGCGTTGCCCACTTCTTCGTATATTCTCACTGCCTCAAGTGTGCGATACCCTATGTACCACACTCTTAAATCTATGCGATAGGGTATGTGTCGTATACTTCTTCACAAATGCCTGCTGCCTCAATAATGCTATGAATAATGCACCGCACACTTAAGTGTGTGCGAGTAGGAATATGTCGTACACTTAGTCTAAATAAGCCTAAAACCCGACTTCTAACTTTAACTTGGGTTAACCCGACCCAGATTTTCATTCTTCAAATAGACTTCACACCCTAAATGCCCAAATTCATCCTTATTTCACCCTTAAGCTGCCCAATATTGAGCTCTCACCATTCTCTTTGTCCTTCACTAATCTTCCATCTTCGAGGTAAGTTTTACTTTTTAATCCTTAGTTATTGTGACTCTATGTTATAGTTAATTGATTTCTTAAGAATTACGAATTAAATTCTTGCCATGGTGATGTTGTGGAAGTGATGGCATTTTGTATATCTTGATATGGTTGAAAGTTTAGGGCATTATTTTGTTCAAAAAAGTGTTTCATTGAAATAGAATTGGGGAATTGAAGTGAGTGAATTATATTATGACTAATGTTGATGCACCATGTCAAAGTGTATGTCAGCGAAGTCTGAGTACCTGACAATAACACTTATTGGTTGATACTAACAAATTAAGTGTGGGGTGATGACTTTATCACCCTCATCTTAATTATAGTTAGTTTCATTATGTGTGGCTGATGAGGATGATAGGATGAATACTGGAAAAATGGCTCCAATGATGATCTCCATGTAGGTGGCATGACTCCTAATGTGGATTAGAAGTACTACTATCCAGGTTCTTTATCTTGTTATTTGCACTGGGGACAGTGTTGAGCTTAAGCGTGGGGTGGCTGGTTACTTTGCTACTTGTTTTGTAAGAAAATAGGACCTTCTCCTTAGTATACTTCTGGATAAGATTAGTTATTTTGTTCATTTTTTTAGTTATTTAGTCATAATTAGGTGCTTTTCTCGATGATGGATGGATGATGATTGTCTTAAGATAAAAGTAGTCTTTCAATTACATGTAACTGCTCTTGTGGATCACATGACATTATAACATAAATATGTGATGGATCATTACGTTTGAAACACCCAGGCTCTAGTTGTGACTCTTGTTGTGATTGTTGGTTTTAATTGAATTCATGTAATTGTTTAGTCGAGAATCTATAATGCTCCTAATTGAGTTGACCATGTGCCATGAGTGTGTAAGACTGTTGTATATTCTTTATTGCAACTGATGCTAGAACTTGCCTGGTGTGTATGCAAAGAAAAATAAAGATTGTGAGTTTAGGAGATGATTTAGGCATTTCTTTGATAGCCATTGTTCATACCTTCTTTTGACCTACCTTTGTACATTATCTTAGCTAGCCCAGTTGAGCCTTTAACTTATTCTTTTGTTAGCCTCATATATAGCCTACTCCATTCTTTAACAGACCGTAATTTGAGTTAGGAGTTTGACAATAAGAGAAAGAAGGTAAAATTGATGCCCCAAAGTCTAGTTATTGGCGTGAGCAATTGATGTGGTTGGGAGTAGCTAAAATTGTTGAAAAAGTTCAAAATTTTATCCCGGACATATTACAATGAACCTATTTTGGCCCTGGTCCTTCTTGGACATTGTGCATCTCAACTAAGGTAAATTGCTTAAGTTAAGGGTGGCTATTATAGGGGTGCGTAACTTGAAAAGGGTGCCAAAAAAATATTTGAAAGGGTTGCATACTCCTACCATAGTGTTATTAATTAAGCTTAATGAGTTGGGGTGAAAATCTGTGAAGATAGAAGAAGTGGAAATTGGTTGTTAGAGATTGATCTTAATTGCATAATGTAGTGTATTAAAGTGCTTAGGGAAGATAGTCACTATTTCTGGCCAAAATAGTTCCTACCCATCCTTTAGCCTGCATTACAACCCGTAAAAGACCTATTTGATCCTAATCTTAGCATTCTGATATTAGTGGAGTATTACACTAAGGGCA
>NC_061111.1:124282132-124291626 GCF_002878395.1 Capsicum annuum
ATCAGTTGTAATTTGAGAATTCTTTGTGAGAGTGAGCGTAACTTGATTCTTGTACCCATTTTGTTAGAAATTGCATGATTGTGAGTGATTATGGGTAACTCTCTTGTTGTGAGGGCACATAGTTAATGAAGGTTGGGTAATTTATATGATTTATTTTCTTGAATGATATGCAAGAAATTGCCAACTTAATGAGTCTATTCTTGAGGGTAGGTTGTATCTAGGAATGATTCCTGAAGCTACTTCTTGTTCATAATTGTTGTGTGAGCCTATTTGAGCATCTTATTTTCCTTTGTGGGTGCTAAGGCTTGTGTAGTATGCATAAATAGATATATTGTTTGAGGACGAATAAAGATTTAAGTGTAGGGTGGTGATCTTGGGTGTATTTATATGCCTAAGCACCATAATTTATCTATATTTAGCTATGTTTAGAGAACAAAGTGCCTAGTTTCTTATGTTTTTACTCTACTTCTATGTAATTGAGCTAACCGATGTGATTAACATGATTTCAGGTATTAATAAGGTAGATTAAGACATTATGGGACTATGGAATGCGGATGGCATATGACACAAGAGAGAGTAGCAATCTGGACCAAATGTGGCGCCTAGAAACAATGTTCAAGACTAGTTTGTCATTTATAATTAGTTCAGGGACTTAGAAGGCAATTATGAGAGAGAAGATTATTAAAAGGCTTAATGCTGAATTTTTATTCATTATTGAATTATTCTGTAGTATTCTGAGAAGGGAATAGCAACTTAGGGTGGAGAGATAAAAATGTTTCTCTCTTGTTTCACTATTTGCACACCAAGATCGTCTTCTAGTTTTTGGTATGATGAATATTTCTATTGTGATTTTCATTTTATTCTTGAGTAGCTAAGTTTATTAGTTAGGGTTATGGAAGCCTTGTAGCATACAATCTGTCACTTTGGATTTTGAATTCATTATGCATTGATTTATTTATATCATACTCTCTTCGCTTATCTTGAATTCTCGTGGTTGCAAACATAGAGGATATGCCTTAAAACACAACTTGTTCAAAAGAAAGGTTGATGATCGAAAAAGAGAGTAGTGGCAAGAAAATAGGGTTACCAATCCCTATTTTATAAGTTAATGCCTTAGCAGGATTAACTACTTGGAGATTTCGTATTGTTTTTGGTAAACGCTTTTGATTCGAGAGAACTAAAGTGAATTAGTCCTTGATGGTTGAGAAACACTAGGATTATGTTGTTAAATACAATACGTTTCTCTGTAAACACGATGCATGTATGAATTTGTAAAGCCTATAGTTAGAATGTATTGAAAACTACAAGGTTGACATAACCCTAGCTTGCTATTTCTCTGAATTTGAATACTACTACACGTATTTCATCTTGTTAAACTGAAAACATTAATTTGTGAACTGAATCAAATCCCCCTATTTATTTTACGAAAATGAATGATTAAAAGTCAACTAATCTGCATACAACTTAATTAACACCATATTCTCTGTGGGATTCTACCTCAACCTAGTTGGATTATATATTTGACAACGACCGCTTACTCTCTTGTAAGAGAGGTGTAATTTGAGCTTTATCACCATCCAAATACTAGAATGGTAACATTTACTATAGGTGAACTCGATCAACGACAAGTGGTCATCCCAACTGCCTTTGAAATCAAGAACATATTTTCTTTACATATCCTCTAAGGTCTGAATGGTCCTCTCTGCCTGACCATCTATTTGCGGATAAAAAGCTAAACTGAGATGAACTTGGGTACCAAGACCCTTCTAAAAGGCTTTCCAAAACTGAGAGGTAAACTAAGTACCCCTATCTGAAATGATGGATTAGGGAACTCCGTGCAATCTAACCAACTCTCTAATATATAGCTTAGCATAATCTTCAGCTGTGTAGGACGTGTGAATTGGCAAGAAGTGGGATGATTTGGTCAGTCTTTCTACAATAACCCAAATTAAATCATGCTGTCGACGTGAATGGGGTAACCCTGTCACAAAGTCCATGTTCACCTCTTCCCACTTCCAAGTGCGAATACCAAACTCCTGTAATGTGCCACCAGGTCTTTGATGCTCTACCTTAACCTGTTGATAAGTTTCATACTTGGCTACAAATTCTGTGATATCTTTCTTTTTACCATTCCAACAATAGACTTCCCATAAATCGTTGTACATCTTGGTGGCTCCTGGATGAATGGAGTAACGTGCACCATACACTTCTACTATAATCCGCTGTCTCAAATCGTTAACACATGGCACACACATTCTACTTTGGTATCTCAGCACACTATCTCCCCCTTGGGAGAAAACCTCTACCTTTTGTTCTTTAACTGAACCCTTCAGTTTGACTAAACTAGAATCCTTATCCTGCTTATCTTTAACTTCAGAAACTAGGGAAAATTCTGGACTACTATGAATCCAAACATTCCCCTCAGCTGATTCAACCAACCTCACACCCAATCTAGCTAACCGGTGAACTTCCCAAACTAATTTTCTCTTATCACTCTCCATACGAGCCACACTGCCCATAGACAATCTACTAAGTGCATCTGCCACTACATTGTCCTTCCTCGAATGATACAAAACACTTATATCATAATCCTTTAACAATTCTAACCACTTTCTCTGATGAAGATTTAACTCTCTCTGAGTAAATACATATTGACAGCTTTTGTGATCCGTGAATACATCAACATACACTCCATAAAGATAGTTCCTCCAAATTTTTAATGCAGACACCACATCAACTAGCTCAAGGTCATGGGTAGGGTAGTTTTTTTTGTGAGGCTTAAGTTTTCTAGAGGCATAGGGTATAAATTTACCTCTCTGCATCAAAACATAACCCAGACCGATTTTAGAAGTACCACAATAGACAACGAATCCGTCTGTACCATCAGGTAGCGCTAAAACTAAAACTGAAGTGAGTCGAGTCTTCAACTCCTGAAAACTCTTCTCACGGGAATCTAACCACTGAAATGAACTTTCTTCTGAGTTAATCTAGACATAAGGGATGCAATAAAAGAAAACCCTTTAATAATACATTTGTAATAGCTAGCTAAGCCCAAGAAACTTCTGATGTCTGACGGAGAGATAGGTTTAGGCCTGTTTCTTACTACTTCTGTCTTTTGGGGATCATCTCTAATGCCATCACTGGAAGTAATATGATCGAGGAAAGTTACTGATCTTAGCCAAAATTTATATTTCCTGAATTTGGCGAACAACTTGTGATCTCTAAGAGTTTGCAACACAATTCTAAGATGGTCTGCATGGTCATCCTCACTACGAGAATACACAAGAATATCATCGATAAAGACTATGAAAAACATGTCCAAATACTATTTGAACACTCTATTCATCAAGTCCATGAAGGCTGCTGGGGCATTTGTCAACCCAAAGGACATGACTAGAAACTTAAAATGACCATAACAAGTTCTGAAAGCTATCTGTGGAATATCACATTCCGTTACTCTAAGCCTAAGGTCTATCTTGGAGATGTAACTTGGACCCTGGTGTTTGTTGAATAAGTCATCAATCCTAGGAAAAGGATATTTTTTTTTGATTGTGACTTTATTCAGCTGACGATAGTCAATGCACATTCACAAAAAACCATCTTTTTTTTTGCACGAATAGGATAGGAGCACCTCATGGAGAGACAATAGGCCTTATAAAGCCTTTATCTAAAGGTATTTAAGTTGTTATTTTAACTCCTTATGCTTAGCTGGAGCCATATGATATAGAGAAATAAAGATGGGCTGAGTATCTAGAAAAAGGTTAACACCAAATTTTATTTCCCTATCAAGAGGTACCCCTAGCAAATCTTCAGGAAAAATTTTAGGAAACTCATTAACTACACGGACTGACTAAATTGTTGGAGCCTCAGACTTAGTGTCTTTGACTCAAACTAGATGATAGATACACCCCTTCAATATCAACTTTCTTGCTTTAAGATAGGATATGAAATGACTCTTGGGAGATACTGAATTACCTTCCCACTCAAAGACTGGCTCATCTGGAAACTGAAACTTTATATCTCGGGTGAGATAATCTATAGATGCATAACAGGAATAGAGCCTATCTATACCCAGAATAATGTTAAAGCCGACCATATATAGCTCTATTAAGTTTGCTAACATGATCTTATGAAGGAAAGTGATAGAACACTTTCTATAGACTTGTTTGACAATAATTGACTCACCCACTGAGGTAGAAACTAAGAAGGGGTTGGGAAGCTTTCCAGGACCTACTTTAAAATTTACTGCAACTAGTGGGGTCACATAAGAGAGATTTGACCCGGGGTCTAAAAACATATAAACATCAAGATGAAAGACACGAAGCATACCAGTAACAATATTTGTGAACTTTCCTTCTCGTGATGAGATGGTAAAGAATAAAATTAATTCTGGTGCTGACCACTATCGGTTTTGGATGATGCGCCCTGAGGAGGGACTGGGCAACCTAGAGGAGCTGGTGCACTACTGGCTTGAGTCTGGGAACGAACATCCCTGTTTCCCTGCTTAGCATGAGGACACTCTTTAATTCTATGTCCCAACATACCATAACCATAAAAGCCTTTCTATCCAAACAAACACTCACCAAGATAATTCTTACCACACTTAGTACATGAAAGATAACTGGGTTTTCCACTCACACTATTTTGAGATCTGGACAAAAAAATGTAATACCCCAGAAAATTTTTTCGTTGAAATTTCGTGCAAAATGTGTCAGGGTACTATCTTAGAGAATGATTTATAATTTTTTTGTGTGTTATTTCTTGAATTTCGACCCACCATTTGGTAGAGCAGTGAATAATCTTTCCAATGATATGTGGATCACCCAAAACAGACACTCGAGCGATGAGTCACGACCATTCCGATCGAACTTTGAACAATAAAATGTGCAGGAAAAAAATACTGTAGCCAGGCAATTTTTTTGGTCAACTTCAAACGATCATAACTCCTTGTACATAATGAACAATGTGAGCTGCTATATATCAATGGAAAGCCTTGAGAGTCTTCTTTCTAATGAAATTGGTGTCATCTAATTTGTACATCGGAGTAAAAGTTATGGCCAATTTACTTCAGCCTACTGGATAGATCACTGAAGGGTAGATTTGACATTAATTGATTTTTAAAGGAATTTTGGTCATTTCCCATTATGGTAACCCTCTATATATACCCCTTTTGAGCTGAGAATTGTCATTCATTTTCTCTCATTTCTCTTATATCTCTCTCTCAAAATATATGCACACACACACATATATATATATATATATATATATATATAGAAGAAGAAGAGTTAGGGTTGGGTTCCAATTGGGGGAAAATTGATTCAAGGCTTCGCTTCGCGAATTGCTTCCGTCAATCTCTTTGGCTATGAAATCTAAGGTATGCAATGTTTATCTATGGGCTCCTTTCGTCCATAGAGCCCACAAATCCTTTTTCAAAGGCTCACGATACGTGTGCATATACATATATAATTATACTTTCTAAATTTTCATTGTGTATGTGTGTAGTATTCACATAATGGTTGAGATATATGTGTGGGATGATTATGTGTGTTGTTTGAAGTATATGTGTATAGTATTTGTGTGATGGTTGGTGATTATGTCGTTGAAGTTGATGATATCCAAGAAGGTATCTTTGTATGTTTGTGGAAACTATGGTGGTGTGTGATGTATAAATATATGAAATGGGTGATTGAATACTTGTAATCTTGATGAATCCACCTATGCCTTAAAAGTGCATGTAAGGTGTTTGTGAAAATACCTAAGAGACTAGGGATTTTGTTTTTATAACATAATAGGTCCAAAATTAATTGATTATGAATATATGATGATTTAAATTGTTAAGCCTTGATTTAAACTATTATTCCATTATTTCATTGTTATGACTTGATAATTGTTATTAGGAATTATATATTTCTATTATTGATTGATATGTCAAATATTTTCTAAATGTGAGTTGGATTGTGAATTGAGAAATGTGGATGTTGAAGTTGAAGGATGATGGTGTTGTGGTGTATGAAATTGAGCATTAAACCTATGCCCTATATGGTGCATGTAAAATGATTGCTAAAATGCCTATGTAAAGAAGAATTTAAGTATTTGACATGTTTTTTTTTATCAAAATTATGATTTCATGCCATATCCATATGCTTAACTTATGTTTACCATATGTTTGTCAAAATAATTAAGAGAATAGGAAACTATGCATTGTGGTTCATTAGGTCTTAAAAGATAAATTCATGCTTTATTCCTATAGATAGTTGATTTCCTTGAATTTGTGGTGCGTTGTGGGTGTATAATGGAATACCATGATGAATTATTGAGGTAACTATGATGTTTGTGCATAGTATTTGCTGTGGACCCAAAGCATCCTCCCTACGTGTTCGATTGGATGCTTATATGGAGAAATGAGGCTATTTGATTTGCTAAGTGTGAAGTTCTCCATTATGTGTTGCGTATGATGGACTATGTGCATATTGTGTATGAGTTATCTTTCTTGTGTTACTTTATGCTATTGTATGCTGGGGGTATATATGCCCAAAATAGTCTGCTGGTCTAGAGCCGAGTCAGTTTCACGGTAATCTCAATCGAGCAATGAACAATGAACTCCCGATTAGTTTTAAAACTTGGGGAAAACTCAATAATCTCAAAAATCATTCTTTATTGAATAATTGGGCCATGAAGCTCTGAAATCTTATATATCAATTCACTCCATTACAGACCTCTGTATATTTTGTGAGATAGTAAGCTTATCTTAAAAGTAAGTGGCATTTAGAAATACTCCGTTAGAGATCGGAATCTAGCAAACTTTGTCATATTGATAAAGTATAATAATGTGATAACAGATTCAGTTCAGTTGAGTACAGTTAAGAACTGATTAAATATTTTTCAGTTAGGAGTAGATTTAGCATCGAGCGAGCTAAGGATGGGAATATTTCTGCAAGTAGCGGGTTTGATTCCTAGTAGCAATCCTTATATTCCAAAACTACGTCGCCAGCGTAGGTTAAGACATCTATCCCACGAGTAGAGGGTTAGATGAGGTGGTTGTCCTGCGAGTAGAGGGTCCCATCATTCTCATTTGAGGTCATGATAGTAGAGAGTCCTATGCAGTTGTCTGTACTGGTGGCGCAGTATTGACACCCTTCCAGCTAGGGTACAGGTTGGATCCCACTTGTGGTAAGTGGAGCATGTCAATTAAATGATCACTCCCACAGTTTCAGTAACAGTCACACAAAAGGACTCAGTTAATGTGCAGAAGTTGAGGCTGTCAGATACAGGCCTCCTAGTATTGCTATCATTATCATTGAGTAGAGAGACTTCCTGCGAGATGAGGGTTGCTCTCTAACTTATTTACCTATTATCATTATCGTTGAGTATAGAGACTTCCTGCTAGATGAGGGTTGATCTCAGATTCAGTTGTTCAGTGTTCTAGAGACTTCATACTAGATGAGGGTTATCTCTGATTCAGTTGTTCAGTGTTCTAGAGACTTCCTGCTAGATGAGGGTTGATCTCAGATTTAGTTGTTCAGTGTTCCAGAGTTGGTGAATTTGAATATCAAATATCAGTAATACCAGTTATCCAATTTCTCAGTATGGATAAGTATAGATGTCAGCTCTTGTAGCTTCAGATACATAGTATCTTACTGTCAGTATTATTATTTTTGAGTGTCAGCCTTCAAAATGTAACATTCGGTGTCATGATGATTTCAGTTGTACTTTATGCATCCATGTGTGTATTGTTGATCAGACATGTTTCAAAATTGGTAACTGCAGAGTTTCTATATATGTTTACTCCAGTGAATACATATTATTCAGATTGTTATGTTTATGCATAAGCCTTATATTTTACCTTACCTTATCCTTGCATAGTCGGTACATTCTTTGTACTGACGTATTCGCGCTATGGTGTTTTCCCAACCATAGTTTCAGAAGAGCGAGATTCAGAGTATATTTAGCTGTCAGATCTTATAGCAGTGGGTGCAGCAGTGAGTCCTCATCATTAGAGGATATTCTATTTCAGTTTTTTGATGATTTTAGTAGACGGAGTTAGTTGGGGAATTGTCCTTTCAACTCCACAGTTCAGATAGTGTAGAGGCTTTTCAGACAGATGTATTGATATTTAGTTTTTAGTACTATATATTTAGATGTTTGAACCTTATGGCCAGATTTAGCTAGTTTCCGCATTTATCGTATTATATTATGCAGTGAACAGATACGGATATCAGTGAAGGGTTAACTTGTGGTCCATCGAGGTCACGAGCACCGTGTGGCATTCCGGTTCATGTGAATCGGGGCGTTAAAAACTTGGTATCAAAGTCTAAGGTTCAACAGTATCCTAGGGAGTCTGAAAAGCCGCATCTAGTAGAGTCTCGTACAATAGTGTGTTGCACGCCACATTCATGTACAGGAGGCTATGGGATGTTTAGAAGAGTTTCCGTTCGTTCATGATCCAGATCGTGCTATAGCATGATTTTCCAAGAAAGTTATGTAGACTCTTGTAATGATCTACTTATGTCAGATTTACCTTACTCTTAAGGTAACAGAAGTAGTGAAGCCAAAGTCCTTCAGATAGAACTTACTCTGACGATCCCCGTAGATGGTTTCGGGACAGTGTTCTCTAAAGTGAGCAGAGTATGCCTTATGGGGTTAGTTGTTTATATGGTGAATGAATAGGCTTGAAATTATATATGTAAGAATTTAAGTGTGGGATTTGGGAATTATATGTGTTGATTGATAGAGATATAGCTACGATTCTCATGGTGTGGAGAAGTATAAGTTTAAGAGACGTGATGTTTGAAGGCTAGAATGAGAATAGTATGTTTATCAAAGATTTGTGGATATTCATGTTATGTTTTAGAAGCTAAGCTTGAATCTTTGAAGAATGTAAGTTTGTAGACTCCAAACTAAGTATTAAGATGTGAATGTGGTATTAGTAGCCTATGAAGAAATCGAAGCAGATAATGTGTTTAGTGAGACAAGTAGTTGTTGAAAAGATTGTATGTATATGATAATGATTGTAGAGACTACGGAAAGATAAGAGTTGTATTCCAAGAAGTAGCATTGGTATTGAATTTATGTTTTCAGGTGTAGTCTTTCTGGATGAATTAAGTTATTATTTTGTGATCTGTTGTGCCTCAGACTCTAGAGTACATTGGTTGTAGTTTATTTTGGGATTTAGCCAAGTGTTCAAAAGTGTCTGACGATGACTTAAAGCTGAGAAGAGGATGATAGAGAAAATGACAAGTCAGGGCCTCAAAATCTGGTAGTGGTGCCAGTAGGTATGGAAAAGCAGTAAAGGAAGACATTTCCCGACCCATTCTTATTTCAGTGAAATATGTCTAGAGGGACCTTGGGTCCCAAGGGGGAGATACCCCATAATGTTATAATAATTGCATGTCCATGCTCTTTCTATGATGTTAACCTCATCGTTCGTTGCATTTCTAGTATGCTATTGAGAATTTGGTATATTAGGTATATTCGTATTTAATATGTACGTTCAA